>NC_134580.1:144470364-144735364 GCF_037038515.1 Microtus pennsylvanicus
GATTCTTTTCTACAGCCACTCTGGCTAGATTTTATTTTCTTCCTCTAGATGTTCTATGTGTTGGTCTTCTTGCTTACCCCTCTCTGTTTCTGTTTTGTTTTTCTTATTTAGGATTCTGTGAAATTGAAGACTGGTTAATCCTGTTGCATAAACGACATCTTACCTGAGCTGCCTGTGTCCTTAAGAGAAACTCCCTAGTTAGGAAGACATAGCATGTCTAACACAGGACAGAGCAAGATGGAATGTGTGTAATAGTCACATGACCCTTGATTCTCTTCCATTCTTGTGATGCATGCAGATACACTACAATTATTTCAATGGTCACTCAATTCTCTTAGGTGTGTGCTCTTTGGAAGTTTGCTTCTATTTAAAAACATTAGAAAATATTTAATCCTGAAAAGTGTGATCCTGGGAACTCTAGACTCCACTTTGTGGTAGAGCATTCACCTAGCACACACGAGGCCCTGTGTCCTTATCCCTAGCACCGCATTAATTGACCACTCCCAGAGTCTGATTTAATCTATATTTTTGTAACACTATTTCCATTATTGGCTGGTGAAATGGTTCAGTGGGGAAGGCACTTGCTGCCAAGTCTGATGACTTGAGCTTGATTCCTCATACCCACATGGTAAGGAAGAAAGAACTGACACCTGAAAGTTGTCCTTTGACCTCTACCCAATATCATTGTCATGATATTGAACACACACACACAGAGTTTTCTAAAAATATTTGCGTTCATACTACAAATAACTCAAACTACTTGTCCTAATTAGGGTTTTTATTGCTGTGTAGAGCCACCATGATCATGACAATTTTATAAAGGAAAACATTTAATTGGCTCACTTACAGTTTCAGAGGTTTAGTCCATTATCATCATGGTGGGGAATGGCAGCATGCAGGCAAACATGGTGCTGGAGAAGGACCTAGAGTTCTACATTTTGATCCTCAGGTAGTAGGAAGTGAACTGTGTTTCATACTGGGTATAGCTTGAGCTTATGAGTCCTCAAAGCCAACCCTGACAGTGACACACTTTCTCCAACAAGGCCACACCTCATAATAGTGCTATTCCCTATGACCAAGCATTCAAGCACATGAGTCTATGGGACCACACCTATTTAAACCACCACACCATTATTTCAGTAATAGTCATTGTTAAACAGTAAAGAAAAAAGTAACTAAAAATTTCCAAACTGTCAGTGTTGGTGCCTGGAAAGAAAGACCCAGATATTTGGAGTCATTCTAAAGAGGTCCCCATGTTCCTGGGAGGAATTTGCAAGAGGAACCCAGGCTTCTGGACCCGTATGTTCCAGGCAGAGAGCGAAAGGACTACGTTCCCCTGAGCATTGAGCAATAGGGAGGCCTAGGGACCATGGTTAGTAGCTGAAGCTCTCCGGCTGAAGTCGGCACACAGCAGTGCATGGTCGAAACTGCCAGGCCTCACAGGTCTTCAGGACTCATAAATCTAAACCTCAAGATCATTTAGGGCAGAACAAGTTAAGCAAAACACAAATGGCACCTGAGTTGAAGTCGTGAGCAACCATCTTGTGACCTTCCCGGTGGGCCTGTATGTAGCCATTCATTCCTCCCTTCTTCCACGGAGTATTCTAACACCACACTGCCACGTGGGTGGTAGGTAAAGTCTGGTGTTTTATTAAGTTCAGGCTCCAACATCAAGCAGGAAGTGAGGCAGGGCTCTTCCTGAGTTGACTGAGTAAGACTTGGAAGCACATGAGAAGGGAGAGAAAGAATGAGTACCCAGACAGACTGCCAGTCCTTCCCTCTCGGGTATCTGAGCCACCCCTGCCTCCGCCACCCCACTCTGGGAACGTCCCTGGAGTACATCCAGTGATAAAGCAGGCGTCTACCTTGTTCATGGCACTCACAAGGGGTAATTACTTACCAATGTTTAGTGTCTATTATAATTTGTACTGTAAGGTAAAGGCTACCAGCGAGTGCCCAAAAGCCTTGGTCTTAGGCATCAGTAACAACTCAGCTGAGAAGGAGGCATTACCCTAACACTTAACTGCTAAGCAGAGCAGACCAGGATGAAGCCAACCTGCCATGGACCACAGACAGCCTCAGATGCAGGGGATTGTGGTCGGCCAGAGCAAGCTGTAACTGGATACTGGATTGGATGACACAAGGAAGTGACAGTGAAGGGCTGGGCCTCGGGGACCCATGAAAGTGTTTATTGTTTTATTCTTAAATAACATATTGGCAAGATAGTATGTAAAAAAAGTAGAGCCCACAGGAAGGGAGTAAAGAACACGGGTTAGCATCTGAGGCATGACAGAGAAAATAATATGGGTTGAACATTGCTTGGTGACATTTGCATAAACTAGTTGCTACCCTAGAAAAAAAATCTATGGGGAAATGGGGGCAGAAACATCCGAAAAAATTAAATATACGTCTGTGTGTTCACACCCACCGGCAGCACACCCAGGTGAGAGCGGTATTTTTAGTCTGATGAGAGGCTGACAAGAGTGACTGATAAAAGGAAAAAATCCAAATTAGATCTGAAGAAGAAAAGGAAATTAATTTTTATAATAACAGAATCCCACAGCACAGCACATCCATTGGCTCGGGTTCAGCCTCGCATCTCTTCACAAGACCAGTTTCTATCTTTGGAAATTATGCGTCCGGGCGTCTACCTTGTCAGGCCTTTATTCGTAAGGAAGAAAGTATCTCATATCGCACGCCAGGAAGCCAACTCCACCGAGCTGTGCGGAAGTCATTGCTAGTAGTCGATGCTGAAAAGGAGAACTCATACCACGTAGATGTGATTTAGAGTTGGGAAGAAAGGTCCGGTTTGGAAGTTTGAATTGCTAGCTCTCTTAGTGAGGATGTGAACAGCACGCTTATGTTTTGTTTTGTGACAAGACTTCGTGGAGCCCAGGCTGGCTTTGAACTCTTCATCTTTGTGCCTACCTCTCCATGCTAGAACGACAGGCATGTGCTACCATGCCCTGCAATGCTTACTCTTGATGAAGGGGGTGGGGAGTTTCTCAAGAGAAAGAAAGAGACGTGGGGAGGAAACAGATGCCTTTCAAGTGCATGTTAACCTCCAAGAGTCTAGTTAATCGGGTAATTGGGGATTGGGTGTCACCTGAATGAACGCCTGTGGCTAGCTCATAGTTTATCCTTCAGGAATGGTTTGGGCGGAGGGGTTAGTGAAATATTCCATTGCTCACTTCTCCTGCACAATCGAACATCACCCTGGTTAGCAAAGTAGTGGGAAGAAGCCTTGAAGACTTTCCAGTCTAGGCAAGCGCCAGTCAGTCCCCTGACAGCCAGGGGAGAAGTTAAGAAAGAGCTCCAGTGAATCGGGATTTTAAAAAAGGAATTGGCACTGATCTTTGAAGTGTTTTCAGAGTGAATGTGGAAAACAGCACATTGGCATGATCTTGACTCGGAGGGACTGACAAAACGATAAGAAATTCGAAGGCTTTTTAGGAGAAAAGTGGTCAAGTAAGGACCAAGCCAGGCAATTATTCTCAGTTTTGGAAATAATGAGAAACAGTTGCATAAATTCTCAATGACACTTTTAAATCAGAAGTTTCACAGAGAATGGAGAGAAACTTCTCAGGCAATGAATGAGCTTTCACACACTTGGGTTTCCGTGCTGCCCCAGGGAAGGCAGGTTTCTATGGGACCCACTCAAGTATCAGGTCATTGGGCCAACTCTCAAGACACCATGGTAAATGACTGGAGATTGTTTTCCACAAAAGTCCTCAAACAAATTCTGAGTTGGGAGACTTGAAAGGCTTTGTTTCAGTCTTGCTCTGTTTCCTACTGATTCCTTCCATCCCTTTTCCTCCCTTCTTCTCTCTATGTCTCTGTCTCTATCATCCATCTATCTATCTATAATCTATCTATCCATCTATCTATCTATCTATCTATCTATCTATCTATCATCTATCTCAGACTGGGTTTTATTTATTCCAAGCTGGCTAATAGATAAGGATGACCTCGAACTCCATCTACCTCCATCCACCTCTCCATTCTCAGATTACAGGCATGCAGCACCACACCTGAACATCCGCTGTTTTCCGATAAGGCCAGCGGCCACTTTGTGCCTTAGAGTGGTGTCAACTCTATCCTGGTGGTCATTGGTTCCTGATCTTTTAGAATACACAGAAGGTGTTCACTCTCAGGGCTCAACTTTCTCCTGTCCACCTCCCGTTCTGTTCTCCTTGGTTAGCATTTCCAATCTGCTCATTTCTTCACCTCCAGACTGAAACGCAGCACCTGTTCCCAGAAGGTAGATGGTTTTCCTGTCTGAAGCTTGGGATCCGACTTCCTAAGCAAACCGCTGGTGTTTGTGAACCGTTCTCTGTCCCACCCACAGATGGGGGCAGAGACTTCTCTTTGACCATTTTTCTTCCTGACCAGATGATGCAGTCCCCACACCCTGACTCTTCCAGATCTAAAGACACCTTAAACAGAAGCATAAGGAAGTCATAAAACCAAAAAATGAAAACATTTCCGCCTGCCCATAGGGACCGGAATCTGTATCCATGCTCCCAGCTGCCAATGCCCGTAAGTTGCCAAGTTCTTCAGGTTGTTCTCTGTCCCAGACCTCTGACCTGTTCCTCAGCCGAGTGGGTGGATACAAAACAAAATGGCTCTGTTTTGACAAAACAAGACATGCCCCATGAGGGAAAGTGAGTTTTACTGTTGCAGCGACTATTTAAACAAAATACAAACAAAGCCAATTAACTATCAAGGGGGTTCTGTGTGGAATGAGGCGGCCTCATGGCATTGTCATCGAAGACCTAGAACATATTTTAGAAGTGTGAGACCTGAAAAGTTGAAGACTTCCCTCAAATTGTCATTAATGATATCCTTTACCCATATTAGTCTCATTTTACAACCAACCAAAAGGCCCACCTTGAATTCTTGGATTCTTCTGCCTATCATGTTGCTTCTGTAATAGTAAGTCACACATACACACACACACACACACACACACATACACACACACATCACACACACACATCACACACACACATCACACATCACACACACACATCACACATCACACACACACATCACACACACACACATCACACACACACATCACACACACACATCACACATCACACACACACATCACACACACACACATCACACACACACATCACACATACACACACAGAGTTACATTTATAACTTCATCAAATCTGACCACTTGAACAGAAATACAAACAATACCAGTCAAATGGAAGAGTGAATATCATATTTGATTTGTTTTTCTGAGTTTTGTAATAAAAAGCCATTGATGAGAAGCTACTGTCCCATTTCCTAACAATTTTCTGTGGATTGAACTTCAAGGTGTTCGATTGTAGCCATGAGCCTCACTTTTAATACCGATGACAAATTGTTGGACATCTTGCTTTGCAAAGGAACAGTGGCCAGATACATTGTCCTGAGATTTTGGATAAAACACAACCAGTATTCCTTATTTTTCTAGTCTAAAACAGTTATAGCTATCCAGGGGGGACTCTATTCAATACAGTCTGGTCCAAAACTCACAAGATGATACTGTGTTATCAGGAAAGACACAGAAATAAAATATTTTTATAAAAATGAATTTTTGAATATCAGCAAACATTCACAAATATGTAGAAGCTAGCATAGGAGCTGAGGAATGCACAGTGTTTATTTTATAGTCGAAAATATGGTGACTGTGTGGTCACATGTTGTATTGGTACAGAGAAGAGAACTAGCAGGCATCTCTCCACAGTTGCTTCTAAGAGTTATTTCTGAGGACTGGGGAGATACACACTTGTGAAGTGATTATTGAACAAGCATGAGATCCTAGGTTCGAATCTCCAGGGTCCATGTAAACCCAGGAGAGTGGCAGGTGGAGGCAGGCAAATCCTGAAGCTCACTCACTGGCAAGTCAGTCTAGACAAACTGGCAAACCCCAGGCTCAGCTCCTGTCTCAAAAGATACAGTGGAATGCTATCAAATAAGACATCCAGGTCCTATCTCTGATTTCCATAGGGGTGTGTGTGCGCACACACACACGCACACACACAGTATGTGAAGACTCAGGCTTGTATCCAGGTGCGGTGCACACATCCTTTACTCTTCTCACTAAGGGCTCAGCCTGCTTTGCATCTCTCTGCTCCCCTCTGTCGTTTCTACCTCTGGATGCCCAGTGAGAATACGCTTCTCCACAGCAGTGGGCTCACTTCTATTTTCCAAGTCAAAATATTAAGTGAAATGCTAACCTATCACCAACAGCCACAACCCCTTACTACTCTCAGCTTACGGGGGTTTTTCTTTTAATTGGACATATTTCACTTAGTGAAAAACCTCAGCCTTTCCTTGTTTCTTCTTCTGATTTCATCTTGGCCTGATTGGAATAAAAAAAAAACAAAGTTTAAGCATGTAACCACGGTAGCAGAAATTCATGGGTCAAACCTTCGCCTTTCTTTTGTTGATGTCATCACTGACAGAAAGGTTTTGTGTCCCAAAGTGGAACAAAAGTTGGGCAGCTTCCTCATAGCCCATCCTCCTCCCTAGCAGTTGAGTATTTCCTGTAAGGACACCTCGCATCCTCTGACCTCCATAGTTTATCATTTGAACGTCTGTATCGTGGAAGTAAATGGGTGACCAGCTCTGTGGCAAAGCTCACAGGTGGAAGGAGACTACGGAAGCATTTACTGTGACACCATCCCGGAAGTTCAGCAGCTTCCTGTTTACACAGGAAGTGGTCCTCCTCTTAACCTCCCTCGGCCACTGAAGCACAGATGTGAGTCTAAACAGTTGCATGAAGGATTATGGAGCATTGCCCTTGAGATTATGGTCTAGCAAGGGTCCCATCAGTTTTCTTTACCATGAAGTGCCTGAATGAGATGAGACTTAAAGGTGATGGCCCATAGCAAATCCTTCTGAGCACAGAATAAAAGGATCAAACCTATTGCACTAGCTATGGCAGCTTCTGATAGCCTATGGGATGAAACTAACCTTTGGACTCATAAGTTCATTTATAGGACAATAGTTATCACTGATGGGCCAGGCAGGGGAATGAAACCAAAAGATGGACTCTCATGGTGAGGTGTTTCCTATCTTCCCGACTTGCAGATCTCAGCTTGTAATCCCCAGCTCTTAGGAGGCTGAGAGAGAGGGACCCCACTGTAAGTCCTGGCTGTGGAGTAAGTTCAAGGTCAGCCTGGGTAACTTAGGAAGATTCTGTCTCAAAACAAACAAATTAAACAAATAAATCTAACCTCCCAAGGTGTCCTGGGATGCACGAGTCTCACCTGGACCCATCCCTACAACTCATCCATCTTTCCTGCCACATACCACATTATGCCTACTGCACACTCACCTCTAAGAGTGGCTGACCCCGCTGTTCTGGTCTCGTCTTCCCATTGGCTGTTTTCTGCAGCTTCTTATCAGGCTTCTCCTCACCTGCTCTGCCCATCCCAATTAGGAAACCCACTCTAGCCACTGTTCCAATGCACTCTCCCAATCTACTTCGCTCCTCTCTCTCCCTTGTCAAATTGATCTCCCTTCCCACACACACTACCTGTCAGTGCAGGATAATCATGCAGTGTGTACCGATGTCATGTAATAAAACAATAGCTCTCTATCAGGGTGACTTTTGCCTCTTAGGGGACATTTAACGTGCCCTGAGAAAGGGTTGCCGGTGTGTAGTAGGTAGATCCAAGAGATGTTGACAGATCTCTGACGGCATAGCCCCTCGGCCTAGTTGCAATGTCTATATTGCTATGACTTTGAACCCTGACCTACAAAATATAGGGTAGGCGGAATATTCCTTTGTATTATCCCTGCCCATGCTCTCATGGTCTCAGAAAATGTCTGACCTGCTGTGAGGAGGAGCTGTTCACTGCGGCTCCTTATCCAGACAACTTAGCAGAACAGGTAAGCTTTAGGTGCAGGGAGAAACTGCCTTTAATGAGACATCTGATGTTGACTCCTGTCCCCCACACTTCTACATGTGGGTGCATGTGAGAACACACACACACACACACACACACGTACAGGTTTATGCCTAGATAGAGGCTTCACCAAATATTCAAGTTAAGAAATAGTCAACTTCTACAATTTAGGTAAATATGATTTTAACACTAGGGTACAGATTTAAGAACAATTGCACAAGCAGCCAGGATGGGATGGCGGTCTGAAAATGCTAAGTGTCCTCACAAGACAAGACACTCTAGGGACATACTATCTCAGATGGTATGGATCAGGCTGTGCCTGTGTCACCTGCCTTGGGATGCATCCCTCAGCTTCTTCTCTTCCGTGCCTCCTTCCCCCACAATGTGAGCTAGGACAAGTTGACTCAGCATTAACTGTCTGTCCTATGGAGCTCTGTTCCCCATAAGGAATTTACTCATCTTAACCGTGTGACAAATTTGATTCCATTACTGGTGTTGCCAGACCTTGGCCAATATAGATATTTTAAAATTAAAATCAGGGACCTTAGTTGTGTGACCTCTGTAACCTCCTGGGATACATGAATATTGTGTGGCCCTCCCCCTGGCCACTGTTGGTTCAGGAAGTTCTCCCTGACCACTATTGGTTCAGGAAGTTGGGAACCTACCTAATTCCAACACCAAGGAAGGTTTGCTCTAAACACTCATGGATATCATCAAGAATATGACTTCTTTCTGGGTGCTGAGGCTGTATGTTTAATCCCAGCACTTAGGAGGCAGAGGCAGGAGAATCTCTGTGAGTTTGAGGCCAGCCTGGTCTATAAGAGCTAGTTCCAGGACAGCTAGAACTGTTACACAGAGAAACCCTTTCTTGAAAACCCAAAAGTCACGTTCAAGTTCAAAAGGAAAGAAAATGTATCTTTTTTGTGTTTCCTGATAATTACAGAAATTACCGCACACAGAAACATGCCGCTGATGTCACATGCCGAATTCCCTAGCACATACCAGTTGAAATCTGCTGGTTGACAGCCTGGGTCCCTGTTCTGCTTTAGTCCCAGAACTGCGCTCTGGCTTCCCAAAAACTTGGAGGAATGGAAACAAAAGCAGGGGCTGGTGGGAGAGGCAAGCAGGAAGGAGCTTGGAGACTGATAGCCAAGAGATTCTTCGAGTACCCCAAGAACATGGGTGGGGCTCAGGCAACTGGAAGCATTTGGCATCTATTGCCTGTCTCTCTACAGAAGAGGTGACTTCCGCAGCCGGGCAGTACACACCTCTAATTCCAGCACTCTGGAGCAGAAGCAGGCTTTATCTCTGTGAGTTCAAGCCGGGTCTACAGAGTGAGTTCCAGGACAGCCAAGGCTACACAGAGAAACTCTGTCTCTGAAAACTAAAAAAAAGAAAGGAAGGAAGGGAGGGAGGAAGGGAGGAAAGGAGGAAGGAAAGGAAAGGAAAGGAAAGGAAAGGAAAGGAAAGGAAAGGAAAGGAAAGGAAAGGAAAGGAAAGGAAAGGAAAGACAACTCGCCCGTGTCCCACCAAGGTACCTCAAGCAGTGGGGAGCTTGAACCCTGCATCCTCTTAGGCTGTACTTCTCCATGTTTTGAGCTCACATGCTAACCTGTTCTGGTTTCACTCTGCACGCCATGAAGGAAAGCTTAATCCTGGACGCCACCCTTGGGGTCTCAGATCTGCACCAAGATCTAATTGTGTTTCACCTTGTTAAAAGTCTCGTCTCCCCCAATTTATTTTTCCAGATATTCCTCCAATTTAAAACGATGCTAGGATTATTTTTAGGTTCTAGTCATTAGTGCTGGGATGCAGTTTTCAAACAGATTTATTCTCCCTGACATTCCTTCAATGTTTGATTTTCCTGTTTAAAGTGCTTTTTTTTTCCTCAGCGTTTTCTTTTTTTCTATGAATGGAAGCATCAAGGGGAAAATGCAGGAAAGAACCAGGTCTGTACCCATTGAATTGTGGGCAATCTCTGTCCTATTCTTTCTCCCTGACAAGTTGACTCCGGGATAGAGGACACAGCTATAAGGAAAGCCTGCTGCTCGCTAGACTGACTGGCTCAGATCATGGTCGACTGATAAAGAGGGAACGTTGGTTGGCTTGCTCCCTTTAAATTTCTTTTTAATTTACATGTATTTGTTGTTTTTGTGACACGTCATACATGAGGTCAGAGGACAAGTTTAGGGAAGTCAGTTTCTCCTTTTACCATGTGCATTCTGGGATCAGAGTCAGAGGTCGCCAGTCTCGGCAGTAAATGTCTTTACCAGATGAGCCGTCTCATGGGCCTTGTCCCTTCCCTCTTTAAAGAGAGACTTTAGATATTTCCTACCCAAATGTAGCTTAAGGTTGCTCTTCAAAGCTGAGTACACTGATATCCCCAACCTCTACGAGAAGAGTCAGTTCTCCGTGTGCATGTGTGTGCACACACGTGTGTGTCTCTTTGTGTGCAGGTGTGAGTACTTGGGCATGTGTGTGTGTACCTCTCAGTGTGTAGGTGTGAGTACTTGTGCATATGTATGTGTATGTGTGTGTGTGTATACTTGTGTGTGTGTGTGCATATGCCTGTGGTTGTAGAGGGCAGAGGTCAACACCTAGTGCCTTTCCTCAAGAGATAGTAAAGTTGTCTCTCCTTGCTTTGTTTGTTTGTTTGGTTTTGAAACAGGCTGTCCCCTGGGACCCCAGACTCATTGATTAGGTTAGGCTGGCCGGCCAGCAGGCCCCAGGGGATACACCTGTCTCGGCCTTCCAGACTGGGATCAGAAATGTGCACCACTGAGGCCAGCATTTCACTGGGGTGCAAAGGATGGAACTCAAAGCACCAGGCTTGCACAAGCACTTGGCCCCCCAATCCCATCTGCATCTGTCATCCCCAATGAGGTGACTAGGTCACAGTCAGCACCTACAAAATGCTGCTCTGTCATCAGGGAAAGGACATGAGCTCAAAGTTACCCGTGAGGAAGGAGACATCAGCGGATCAGAAAAGCCTTGCTTTTTCAATGCCCACAGGCAGGACCTATGTACGATAGAGACCCTTGTAGAGTGCGCTTGCCACAGAAACACAGGGCTTCATGTTTTTGTGGATCTTCATTCTACCACTCGGCATTTACCTCAGGAGAAGCTGCGGCAGCCGAGCAGCACCTTGAGGCCCTCATGGTGTTCTCTGAGGATCGCATGAAGGATGAAAAGGATCTACCAAGCATTTAGAACAGTTCCTTTCCCTTTGTAAAAGGCAGCAAAGGCTAGCTATTGGCTTCTTCCTCGCCATGGTTCCTACGGTTATTATTACCAGTGCCGTCATTGGTGCCTTTTAAAGCACTTCGTACCCATCATGTCCTTTCTCCAGGTTCCCTTTTTTCTCCTTAATTCTTATTTCACTCTATGGTTTTCTCACATTTTGAAGAAGGAGTACTAATGGTGATTGTATTTCTCATTGAGAGCCATGGAGACCTAGGGGACTTGTCCCAAAACACACTATAAGCTGGGAACTAGGAATACCATCTTGCCTTCTGCTGACAAAGATCAGAACTCAGTAGCTTCTTGTAGTTACTGTCCTCAGCTTCTTGTAGCTACTGGTGGCCCTGTGGAAGGGGTCCCTGAGTCTTGAACTTAGGACCATGTTGGAACCAAGCATCCCTGCCTAGTGTCGTTCAGCCCACCATCTCTGTAAGAATTGCTAAGACTTGGAGGCACTCAGTGGGGTGCACTCTCTGCTCTGAAAGCCACATAAGCCTTCTCAAAGCTGGGCTGTAGACTCGGGTTTATAATGCAGCTCTGCATTTCTGGATAAAGCACCCTGTAGACGTAAGACAGGCCATCGTATGTGGTTCCTGCCTTGAGAGAAATCCCCAGCTTGGTAGCTAAGACTACAGGCTGAGGAAACAGAGCCTCTAGCATTCCCCTGGCACTCCCCGACCAGCTAGTTTCAAAATCACTGGCAGGAAGCATAACCCACTAGGCCTCTCTTTTCCCAGCTGTGAAGGGGTCTGTCCAGGGCTTTGCCTGGGTTCTCGCTACATGGCTCTTGCCAAGACTCATATCAACCCTGAAATCAACCTTGGCTGATTAATATTCCCCTTACTTTCTATTGTCTCCCTGCATGCCGGAAGGAGAAGGGCTTTTGGGACAGTTGAGGCAGGCTGGTTCTTTCTGGAAAAAGCATGATGATGTCCAAGCAGCATATGTGTGCCCTTGGGACCTGGTCAGAAAACCAAATTCTCCGACCTCACTCTTCTAAGATGCAGGAGGGGAGCCAGACATCTGGATTTTAACCCGGCTGCAGGCGGTTTTTTGGGCATTAATTTGGAAACCACGATTTGAAGGAAGCTGGAAATTATCACACAGGATCTGTTTGGCGCTGGTCATCTTTTTCCCTTCTATTCAACGGTACCGGGTCTACCGAGTTCAAGCCTAATTCCCCCCTCTCATGATGGGGAGAAATGGCCTTCCTCTTGGTAATCCCTCTGTGATGAGCATGCATCTCATATTCTGTTTTTCCAGATAAGGTGTGAAGTGGGGCTGGCTTTAACAACATCAGCAGGAAGTTGTCAGTTGCCCTGGTAACACCCTGGCGGGGAGGAGTGCTGTCCTACTTTTCTTGTGGAAGGTTGAGCTGATTCTGTGTATCTGTACAGCTATGATGGGCAGGGTGGCCAGAGAGGACCTTGTGCTTGAATGCTTGGTAACAGGGATGTAGCTAGGTGTTTCCCCCACATCTGGGACTCTCTTGATCCCTTTTATGTAAGCAGCAGTGGCAAAGTTTCCCCACAAAGCTCTAGAGAGACTCTTAGGACCTCAGTACAGTTGTAGATCATTTTTGCTTCCCCTGTCTCAAAGAAGTTGAGATGATAGTCAATAAAAGACAGAAATAAGGTAAACACATGAAAGGAAGAGAATCGAGAAAAGAAGATCAAGGGGTCCATAAAGGAAGCATTTCATTGTCTAGAGAGTGTCAGCTATGAGAAGCAGCCTCTGCAGGGACAAAATAAAACTCAGAGATTCCTGGTGGCAAAGGAAAAAAGAGAAACAGTGTGAGTCTAGGGGCCCTGATCCTCTACAAGGAAGAGCAGACACCATCAGAACAACAGCAACAAAGAAAAAAACCCAAACAATTTCCTAGAACTACACTCTGAGAGAAATTAATGGCGGAGGACCTTACGTAAGGTACACAAGTATGTATATTTAACACAGTGCCAGTGTTACCCCTGGAATTTATCTGTCTTTTAGGGAAATAAATCTCAGAGCTCAGCAGGTTGACAGCGTCTCTTCAAATTTACAGCATCAATGTGCCGTGAAGTAGCTGCTTCCCACACCTCGCTTTACTGGACCGTCTATCAACATTTGATCAAATTGGGCCAAAGTTTCAAAGTATCCTTAAATTATACCCGGAGAAAGTGCTGGTACATGCAGAATGCCCGTGTAGGCTTCAAAATTGAGCCTTTACGGGCTGGAAGCATCTTTGAAAAACATATCCTTCCCATTTCTCCTAGGCGGGAGCCTTCTTTAGAATAATTAAAATTCAAACACACCTGCCAACACAACATTGCCCATAAAAGTGCCCCCAAATATACCAAGCTGGCTCATTTCACAGGTAGGCACCCAAGTTAGCAAGGCAGGCCTCTGCAGAACACGCACACATGCACACACACACACACATACACACGAGTCAAGCAAGAGTTACTGCATGTGCCTCACGGGTCAACTGAGATGATAAATGCTTTCTTCACACCACTGTGTCTTCATCATGTGTGTGGAATAATTACACAAATGGGGTGTGCTCACTCAAACCACCCACACCTGGTTCTTTGTATCCTCTCACGTCTCAGGCAGGAAACTTTGCTGTTGTTAGGAATCTTGCTAACGAAGGTATTATATTGCTGTGCTTTGTACTAAAGTCTCATGGATGCCGACTCAGAGACACTCCAGCTGGGTGCTCATGGTCTTCCAGGTTAGCCCTGTCCTCTGATGAGAGGCGTGACCCACAGGGTCGACGGACCGCGATGAAAGTTAAAGCCAGAAGTAAACTGAGGTAGAAAGGCATAAATAGTTGAGGTGACTTGAATGAAAAATATCCCCCCGAGGCTCCTGCGTTTGACAACACTTGGTCACCAGTTGGTGGTGCTCTTTGGGGAAGTCATGAAGGCCTTAGCAGATGGAGCCTTGCTGGAGGAAGTATGTCACTGGAGGTGGGCTTTGGGGGTTCATAGCCCTACCCCGCTTCCTATTGTCACTTTGCTTCCTGTGTGTGATTGAAATATGATCTCTCAGCTTCCTGCTCCTGCCACCAGTTTCCCACCATTATAGACTCAACCTCTGGAATCACAGGACCAAATAAATACAGTGAGACATAGGTCTGCCGCTGCAAATACCGTGTGGATGAAATAGCCGCTCCGGCTCATGCGCTTAAGCACTTGGTCTCCAGTGCGTGGCTCTATTTCGTCGAAACTTGGCGTGTTGATCTAAGGCTGGTGTGGCATAGGTAATAAGGGCAGGCCTTTGCTCCACACTGCTTCCTGGCCAACCTTCCTCCTTCCTCATTTCCCAGGATATGAAGAGTCTATGCTGTTATGTCCCAGCCACCGTGAATGCCCCCACACCTTCTAGACTTGGGTTGAGACCATGAGCCCAAATAATCTTCTTCCCTTAAACTGTTCCTGTCAGGCACTTTGGTAACATCAAGAGAAAATATTACTAATACAAATATTATCAAATTATTAAATTTTTAAAAATTATTAACCTTTTTATAGAGACCTGAGTGTGGTGGCATCTCTTCCTTTTGTATGTTAAGCTTTGATCAAGTGCATTTTGTAACTTATACTTTTAGGTGTTGTTCGGTCATGCATTGAGTTTAGAAAAGCCAGGGTTTTGGGCGTTGGGAAAGCCAAGAGACCTTTAGAATTGAAACAATCATAGTTCACATTCGAGCTGCACCTTTGTCTTTGAGTCTGGGTTTGTGTTTTGCTCTACTGTTGTCAAGCTGTCTTGTTTAACGTGTTATTTTGTTCTTTTTTTTTTTTTGCCAAAACAGCAGTTAGAGCCACTACAGGGACTATCGTGTGGTCATCAACACACACAGACATCAGAAATGCAGGGAACACACCTCTCCCTGCTGTTTGCAGTGTTTCTGAATACTTGCTATTTACAAACAGGCAAATCGTCCCTAAAACAGAGCATGCTGGTGAGCAACGGGCAAACGCTCGGCATGGGGACTGAGACTCCCCAGTTTCCCTGTGAACTCTCTGTCTGTCCCATTTGTGTTAAATGTCAGTCAGCCTTTCCATTGTAGTCACTGTTTTTCTTGGATTTATTGCTCAACTCTAAAAACTGGCTCTGAGCTACAAATTGCCGTAAAGCAGAGGCCATTTGTTTGGGGTTTTGTATTTTTTATCTTCCTTAGTGAAGTGGTGTGGGTGGGAAAGGGAGGGAGCAATATGTCGCCCTCCTCTTTTTATGTCGAATAGAAAGGGGGGGAGAAGGAAGAAAGGAAAGAAGAAGAAAGAAAGAAAGAAAGAAAGGAAGGAAGGAAGGAAGGAAGGAAGGAAGGAAGGAAGGAAGGAAGGAAGGAAGAGGACATACTTAGAACCTCAGTGTGTGGTTTGATATTTGACCAAAATAAATATATGCATAATTAATTCTCTATCTTAGAGCTGTATGAAAACACAGAGGAGAACTTTTTCCTGTCAGACCATGACACATTGTTCATGTTTTAGAGGAAGGCAAATCCTAGACTAGCCTATTCATCTGATTTCTCCCCACAGTGGGTGGTGAGATATCTCCTTCATTCCTGGGACCTTTACCTTGGGCTGTGTGGACATGGGAAACAGAGAGTGTGGCAGCTAATGCTCAACTCCCCAAAAGTTTCTGATTTGGAGAGAACACCCTGGAGCCCGTGGTCTCCTGTTGTGTGCTTCTCTCCCTGGTGTTGTTGAGCCCATGTCTTCAAACATGTGCAGGAGACATCAGCAAGTTTTATGCCCATTGCTACTGTGTGTGAGAAAAATATGTTTGTCACAACAAGTAGAGAATGATTTTTTTGCAATTTTTATGATAAAGGTTTTTAATAGAATTTAAAGAGAAATATTGAAATACCATGTATCTGTTAGGTAGTTTACATGCTATGCATTAGTCTATCACATACGTGTGAATTAATATGTATGAGGTGTCATCCTGTTTACCACCGGTATAAAAAAATACCTGGCTTTTAAAGAAGTGCAAATTATTTGAATATAACTCATCACTTTTTCGAGACCATAGTTTATTCTTTCATAACGTGCAGGATGAAACTCATGGCTGCAAGTGATGGCTTTGTCCCCCTCCCACCCCAGCTGAAATCTATTGCAAGAATCAGTCACAACGTATTTTAACGCTCTCCTTGAATCCATGAGCACACACGCACAAAATAAAAAAGAAGAAAACCCCTGATTTGGGCAAGTGGCTTAGGTGACAGGGTATGTATTACAGGGAGGCCACGGAGGGAGCGTCAGCTGTATTCCTAATATTGTGTTTGAGAGATGGCTTTACGTGTTCGTTCTATTAGCGAGTCACATAATTGACGGATGTTTTATACGTACTCGTTCATAAGTGTCGAATTGGAGAAAACGGTATCAAACGAGCAGATAAACGGTGAGCTGAAGCGTATGTCCACAGCCGGACCTGTTAGGAAAGTCAAAGCCTGCTCCATCCATCACGGTCCTCTGTCACCTTACCAGTTTATGACGGTACTGGTTTAGTCACTGCCATGGCATCCACGGTCCTTTCAGGCCAATGGCTGGAAAATCCCTGCTCTTGAAGACAGAACAGTCACCTCCTTAGCATCCCCCACCACCCAAGGAGTGTGGAAAGGTTCTCTCCCAACCTGCTCTGCTCACAGTGGCGATACAAAACCCCGATGGACTCTCCCCTCACCTCCCCTGCCTGCCTCTGTAGGCTCAGGATCTTCAGGTATCTCCCTGGCCAGAAGATTTGACATTAAAGGAAAATAACTAACCAAGGCGGGAAAGCAAGTTCAACCTTCGCCTCTAGCCTGGAAGAGAGTCTTCTCAAGACAGAGAAATGCCTCCCCAAGACACTGTAGCAGCTAGCCATCAAACATCAGTAAGGAGGTGGATCAGCAATAAACAAGCAGCAAGGACTCCCGTTGTCTGACTGGGTTAGGGTTAGGGTTAGTAGTAGTGTTATGTTGTTAGGGTTAGTGTTAGAGTTAGGGTTAAGAGGGTGGCCACAACACTCTTAAATATAACAGTGAGATGGGTAGTTTATAGAAGGGAAGATGGCTCCTAAGAGCTGGAACCTTAGACTGGCTCTTTCTGGAACAGTCGCAAAGCACTTAGTGTGTGTTGTTACCATCAGTGTCACAGGTGCTCAGACTGGTGCCCTTGTTCTTCGTCACCCCATCTTATCGAATTATCAGAGCATGAGTGTCTCCTGAAAGTTTCTTTCCAGAAAGAGTAGAAGCTTAGTCAGGAATCTCCCTGACGTCTCTGTCTTAACTAGACGGACAGAACTGTTCTCTCCCTCCTCGAGTTGGGTTAGGGGGATTTCTGTGGGACTACACACCTGGAAAAGCCATGGCCGCTGCATTCTTTCCACTTGCCCTGGCCCAGCTTTGTGAGTGTTCCACTCAGGTAATGAACAGCCAAAGAAGCCAAGATCAGGCACATCCATGGCTGGCAAGGAGCAACAAAAGGTTTTGTATTGTTGGCTGGTGTCCCTCTTTCCTGCGCCCCTCATCAACTGCTCCTTCTAGTGGCCTTTCACAATCAAGATTGCCCTTCACCATCAGGCTGTCTGTGGTGGGACATTGATGTAAGCATATCAGAAATGGTACCTTGTACCAAGTTTCTCACAGCAAAGGCCTTGCTAGTCTGAAAAACAAATAAAGCAGGGCCTTTTCCCTCTGACTGCTAAGGGAGTGCACATACAATGTAAGGGGCAGAAATGACTTTAAAAATCACCTACCGTTAGGGCCTTGTTGGCTTTGGATTGTGCCATTTCAGTGACGGCAAATATTTCCACTGGGTGACGGTAACACACTTACTCAGCCCACTTTGGACTGTGTTTTAATTGGTTTTAATTTCGCCCTGTTTTGTTTTTGACTTCTTATTCTAAACAGCACCGAGATGAACGTCTTTGCATCCTACACCTGCTTGCGCATCCCCGAACCTCCTCGGACTAGTCCTCTGCACGTGGAATTGCTATGGAGTTTGCCTGCTTCTGTCTCTTACTGCTTGTTGCCAAATCTCCCACAAGTGATAATTTATTGAGTAGCGCATAAAGGGCTTGCTTTCTGGGGTTTAATATTCACTGGCTTTGAAGGCGCCATCGCAGCCTGTCATGTCTGGGGCTTGGAGGTCCCCTCTGATGTAAATCAAAACATTTGAGTTAACAACATGCGGCCTTGTCAGTCACCCACAAATTACAGGCGCCTCCTCTGTCTTTGTCAATAACAAAAAAAAGGAGAGAGAGAGAAATTACCCCCAAATGGCATAAAAAATTAGGAACCAGACAACTAGTCACCCAAAGAAGACAGGCGAGATGGCTGTAGAAGAATTTCAGATCCAGGAGGCAGCGCAGTCCCTGAACTTGAGTTCTTAAGAAAGGCTTGTAGCATCTCTCCCACTCCGTGCCCTGGACAGCCACACTGAGTGTAGGATCAGAGAAGTCACTCGTTACCCCGATAAGAACTGACCCTCAGCTCTGTCATGAGAACTTTGTAGCATCGAGAGTAGCAAGAAGGACTTGAGTTGTCTGATTCTGGTTTGTCAGTACAAACAGTTCCAGTGCCCAGCTTTAGGTGCTGTACCACGGTGAGTAAGTTTGGGTACGGGAACTTCTTTGGGTTAGTCCAAAGAGGTGAAACTTCCAAAGGGTGCATCCACTGACTTCCTCTCTGATTGGGTCTCCAGAGCAGAACATGTATGAAAAACAAGGCTAGTAAAAGAAAAAAGAAACAGAACCTCCTCCCTTGGAGAGGACGATCTGGTCATGTGCCTGATCTACACAAAGAGGCCGCCCATGCCACCGTGTGCTCCTTTATTCCTGCCGTGTCCTATACATCTTCCCACAAAGGTCCTCCATACCAAAGGAACTATCCCTGGCAGGCTGAAGCCAACTGCTGTCACGTGTGACCATGTGACTGCGTGTCTCTATTTAACATCAGAGCCAATAGCTTTTTGACAGGTTTATAGCTGATGAGTTCAATGGCCAGTCATGCAGGACAATTATGTTTGAGCTAATTTGATGAATCAACTTGATGTTCTCCCATGGTCCCTGCAGCCCTTTCGAGCGTATGTGCCCAATTTTTTTTTCCCCCCGGAGGTCAAAAAGAAGCTTTAAAAGTTGGGTAATCGCATCACATCCGAGGGACTGTCTGGTAGAAAATGCTCTTGCCTGATGCCAAAAATGGGAAGAACCATTTGGTAATATCATTAGAGCCATCTGCCAGACCCCTGTCAGTCGTGACGTAGGGTTCCAGAGGCCAGCAAGTGCCTTGTGAGCCCTGGAATAATTTAGTGGTGAGACAAGCGACGAGTTCATCCTCCAAGCATTCAGGGGATCAGACCCTGGGGAAAGATCATTTCTCATTGCTGGATTCAGTTTGAACTGGACTTGTGAGAACAGACAAGGACGCGTAAAGATTTCCCAAGAGTCCCTTTCCTCTCCTCCTGATTAGCTCTTTCCAGCTCCCTGCCTTCTAGGGGGCTTCCAACACAGCACTTGGGACCAGGGCTGTGGGCGTGCAAAGGCCAAGGCACAAAGCTCACCCTTACCACACTCGCCATTGTGCAATGTGGGGCCAGGCAGCCATGATTCTGGAACATCCCTCTTTCTGTGAAACATAGATAATAATGGTCCCTGCTTCACTGGGACCAGTTACAGCCATGCACCCCACCCGTGTGTTTTCCTTGAGGATAGTTCATGGATGCCATGGTGGCCCTGTAAGGTTACAGAAAAACTGGACTCTGCCTACAGCTCATGATCTTGTCACCGTTGCAACCTTGCAGGGGATTCTTCTGGTGTGTTTAGTGATGGCTTTGTTAAGAAAAAGAAGCCAGGGCTGGAGAGATGGCTCAGTGGTTAAGAGCACTTCCTGCTCTTCCAAAGGTCCTGAGTTCAATTCCCGGCAACCACATGGTGGCTCACAACCATCTGTAATGACGTCTGGTGCCCTCTTCTGGCCTTCAGACATACACACAGACAGAACATTGTATACATAATAAATAAATAAATATTTAAAGAAAGAAAGAAAGAAAGAAAGAAAAAGAAGCCTACGGAACTGCCAATCATACAGAAGTAGAGCACGGCCAGTAAGATGGCTCAGTGGGCATGGTGTTTGCTGTCAAGCCTGACAACCTGAGTTCGATCCCTAGAACACACATGAAGGTGAAAGGGGAGATTCCATGCCTGAAAGTTGTTCTCTGACCTCCACATGTGACCTACACACACACACACACACACACACACACACACACACACACACACACACACAAATAAATGTAAAAAAGGTTAAGTGTAGAATATAGCCAGGTATAGTGGCACACATTTATAATCTCAGCACTTGGGAGGATGAGGCAGGAGGACACTATGAATTTGATTCCAGTGTGACTGCATAGTAAATTCCTGGACAGCCTGGGGTATAGAGTGAGTCTCTGTCTTGAAAATAAGTAAGTAGACAAAGACGTGCCCTGTTCCGTGATGCTGTATAAGGATAAAACAGTTCTGTTGCCGGGTTGTGGGTTGACTACTTTCTGGGTCATCTTTCAACTTTGAAGACCAAGTTGACTGTCAACAGGCTTCCGTGTTATGCCAGCAGCAGCCTCATAGGTCTGGGGAATCCTGCATTGCGGGTTTCGGTCATACCACCTAGGTTTCTCCAAGTGCCAATTTTGAGGTCTGCATCATGAGAAGACCAACTAATATGTGCTTTCCAGAACCTTCCTCCACCTTGACAGCACAGAGTGGGGCAGGACTGTACAGCACTGCATGCAAAGGAAGGCAAACCCAGCTCCGGACTCAAGTTCTCAAATATCAAAACTCTGAGCAGCTGTAGACAACTGGACCTCAGTAACTTTCCACTGCCCCATCGGGAGAGCACAGGATCGATTCAAACACACTGAGTGAAAGCGTTAGAATTTGATAGACAGCTGGTATGACTTTCTCCAAAATCATTATCAAAGAAAGAAAGAAAGAAAGAAAGCTATCACACGACCAGATAGCAAAACCAACTTCTGATATTGAAAATAGTCTTAAAAAAATAACTGAGAATTAGTAACAAATAGAACAATCTAAAAGCAGGTGGCTTGTGGAATGATAAACCAGAATTTCTGGAAGTTTTGTTTACTCATTGAGTATGGTTACTGAAAGCCTCCATCTGCATTGAGTGAGGATGTGATGTGAAAGGACCTTAGCTTCATCACCCCTCCCCAGCCAGTGAATAAGTCACGTGATTGCACACTGTGCCTCTGCCCTGCTTCACTAGGATGGACGAGCTGGGATTGTACAGCCTTTGAAGGGTCAGGTCTTGGCCTTGTTCCTTGAAAGGGCTCACCCACTTCTGTTGTATGCCCAAACCCCCGTGCAGCCTTGTCTCATTGCCACTCATCCAAGCCACCTTTAGTAGAATTGATAACCGTGGCAGACTTTGTAGAGTGAGCTAACAGTCAAGTCTTGCAGGGAGGGAGCCATATGATATCCTCAGTACACGGAGTTCTTGGATGAACAGAATGAATCAATGAGTAATTGACTAGGCTGAGTCTAATTTAGTGTGATAATAAGCCATTCAGTAGCTAATCAGCAAGAAGGAGACAATAGACAGCAATGGTAGGAACACAGACTGCCAAGTCAGGTGGCTGGGGTGATGTTCATGGCTTAGAAACATCAGCCACTTAGCCTTGAACAGATTGTCGAATAACTCCAAGGCTGTTCCCTTGCCTATGAGTTGAATAGAATTGTAGCCATGTTAGACATACTCTTGTTAGTGGGTAATAGGTTGATAATATATTCTTTTCAATCATTTTTGAGAAATATAATGTCTGACACAGATGTTCAAAATCCATCACCAAACACGATTCTGGGTGCTCAGTAGGGCATGGATAAGCATAGTCCTTGCCTTCATGGAGTAGATAGAGTAGGCAACGGCCACAGGAAATCAATAATTTTAGATGCGGTGGACTTCCTGGTAACAAAAGAGGATGGTTGTTTTGTTGAAGGTAGTCACAGAAGGTCCTACTGAGGAAGAGGCATAGGACAGTATCTCCAAAGAGAAGGGATCAAACAAAGACTTGAGAGCCAACACTCCCAGGCTAAGGGAATAGCACGTCCAAAGGCCCTGCAGTTCCAATGTCCTTTTCAGGGCTCTTGGCACATTGTCTAGACAGAGAATAGGGTGTGGAAGAGTCCACAGTCCGCAGAAGGTTGCTGCTGTGGGAGTTCAGAGCTAAACACTTGGGCTGGGTTCTGAGTATGATGGGAAGTCACTGACAGGTGTGCCTCAGCTCTGCGATCAGGAGAGTCTGAGGTCCCTTTCAAGGGTGTTTGCTTCAGTAGTTAATGGGCAGCCATGAGGGAACAGGGAGAGGAGGTGAGAGACTCTTGGATGGTGAGGAGGAATGTTACAGAGGAGCTGGATGGGCGTGGTGAGGGAGATCCAAGGATCCAAGAGAAGAGCCCACAGCCTGTGGCTAGAAAGAGGGAGAAGGTGGCTGCTGGCTTCTGTCACCTAATGCTCAGCCCAGCCCCAAGGCCTCAGCTGCATCTCTGTTCCTGGCATCCCCTCTGTGGCTTGCCACTGGGCCCCTATCTCTATAGTGATGAATTTTCTATTCCCCCCACTCCACCAGGACACAGCTCCTGGGAGATCTGGGTAGAAGGGCACTCAGCCAAGACAACTGTCTGGAAAGACTTTATTTTAATTCAGTATTTACCGGAGACCTACTCAGGGTCATAAGGAGTTTTAAGAGAATGTCCTATTAAAACTTCAGAGCAAATAGAGTGGAAGTTGATGAGCCTAAGTTATAAGATAAGACGCAGATGAATCGGTGTGTTAATTGAGATGTCATTTTCCTCTAGGAATACAGCAGGGGCCAGGTTATACCAACACAACCCAGCCTATGTCATTTGTTTTCTTTCTGATGGGGCGTGGGGGGAGTGAGGCAGGTGGTGAGCCTGCTCCCACAAAGCTCACAGCTGGATGAAAACTAAGAAATCAAGCAATGCCTACAGACTTCGTATCATAGGAATACCTATTTACGGACCAGCAAAGTGTAGCTGCCTGACAGGGCAAAGCCTTGTAAACACTGCAAAAAAATAAGAAGCAAGGGGAAGCCATTAATATCAGACAGATCGCTTCTGGGAGGCAGAGGCAGGAGGACTGCCACAAGTTCGAAGCTAGCCAGGGATACATAGGGAAACTTGTTTGAAAAGACCCGTTTAAAAAAATGTAAAAAGCATTAGATTGATACTTCTGAATGTGAGGTTTATATAAATTTATCAGAGGGTCAGTGGTAGAACAGTATCTGCATTTGCAGTGTTTGATGTAGACAGAAAGATAAGTGTTGCTTTTTGGACACCTCCTAATCAATTCTCAATACTACTCTCTCAAGTCAGACTGTCCTTTAGATTGTCATATCCATCCCCAGAACCCAGCTGGGTGTTGTGGGGCACACCTCACCTGTCCTTGCAGGGCTGAGAGGCAGAGACAAATGCATCTCTGATAGCCATTTAGTCCATCTGAATTAGCCAGGCCCGGACACCAGTGATAGACTCTATCTCAAACACACAAAAATGGACAAGGTAGCCAAATTCTGAGAATCAATACCTGACATTGACTCCTGTCTTTCATGTGCCTATGTGTGCATGTGCACACACAGTCATGTGTACATCTACAGATGCACACACAACATATACACATGCACCACACAAAGCTTTAAGAGGTAACAGTAAATTTATGTTCTGAATGTAACACCTATGTATAATAGATGCAATATGTGTGTAATAGTTACACATATATGAGAGATAGAGATTAACTTTATATTCTATATTATAGAGTTTTTACATATGGACTATAGATGTTTATTTTAGAAGTCTTTGATATAATCATTAAGTATACAGCATATTTAGAAAGGAATAATTATATGTTTATATATAGCATGATTATATGTTTATATATAGCATATGTTACATATTTATGCAAGTAGATGGTAATACCATTGAACACATAAGTTTTGTTTTGTATGTGTGCTCGGATAGATATGTTCTAAGTGAAATCATATAGTTTTGATTTGTTTTATCTTGCCATTTTACTGGAAATATCACAAATATCATTCTAATTACTGTGTATTTTTCATGTTTCAATAGTTTCCAGTAACGCCTCGCTTAAACACATATCACTATAATTTGAGTGTTGTATTAATGTATTATGATCCTCCTAATTCTGGAGACTTCCGTTGTATCTCCTTTACCTTCTCTGAGGAAACACTCTGCTATAGCTAAATAAGGATCACCTCCATGATGTGGCTTTCCAGGTTCAAATTCCACAATGTCCTCCTAGTCAGGTCCTCAGAGATGCGCTGTGGTAGTCCGGAAAGGACAGACAGACATGGGTTTGTCTTTCCTGGCCCAGACTCAGATAATTCTGCCCCAAAGCACTCTTGTGTAAGCAAAGTGCAATCTGGTGTGATTTCACCATCCTATGGTTTCTTTCCCTGTGACCCAGCAGACTCTCACCAGGACCTGCAATGCCAGGGGAAGTACTCTGCTCCCAAAAGCGCACAGCCCTTGATGAAGCAAAGTGTCTCCAGCTCAACTTGTTCTCTAAGCAAACGTTCTCTAAGTGTCTCGAGGTTGTTGTCTGTGTCATTCTGGGTCTCGGGCTTTTCTGCAGCACCTTTTTTCTAGGATCCGTGCCTATGGCTATGGAGAAATCTGGGCTGTAACCTGCTCTGGTGGGCTTGCGGGTCAATCTGTAGAGATGTGTGCCAAAGTGACCAGACTTCCAGAGAAACTTCCACATCAGAATGAGGCTCTCTGTCTATCTCTTTCTCTGTGGCTCTCTCTGAATACAGCAGATTCATTTTCGGATACTGGATGCACAACTAAACTCTCCGTGAGGCGCCAGTACCTGAATGAGGGCGCGGGGAGCTTGGACTTGCCTGTGGGTGCCTGACCCACCCTCTCTCCCCCATCACTTCCTGAGGTAGAGCAGAATACTAACTCGATGGCAGGGTTGGGGTGTCAGTTCAGGATTCAGAGGACTGCTCAAATGGGGGTTCCCAGCGCCTGTCTTTATCCAGTGTGACACTAATACTGGTGTGTGCTCTGCTGACAGACAGCTAGCCTGGCCTCAGACAGGGATGCCAGCACACTCCTAAAGTCCTGCATCAAGTCCCTTGATCCTTCCAGTTCATTTCTGGTCATTTCTACCCATAAGCCTTTGGGTCTAAGGAGCAGACACAAGCATCCCAACTGGCTTTATTCTATACCTGTTCTAGCAAGGCATTGGCATGGCCCTTCCCTGTGGACTTCCCTTCAGACCTGTACCTGTATCAAATCCATTTCACCAAAGACCCAAACAAGCCTAAAAGTGATAGCTTCCTGGATGCCTCTTCCTAGGGGAAAACCCCACACCTCCATCTTTGGAGTCTCCCATCTCATCTCACCCACTCTCTCATGTTGTCTTCCATCTCTTCCCTTTTGCCTGCCAGCCATACCAACTGCCATTACATAGGATCAGAAACTAAGTTCCCCCTGCCCCTGGGCCTTTGCACCGGATAGCCCTTCTGTGTGTGAGGATGCTACCATGCTCCACCTTTCTGGTCTACACACAGGAAAATGTGCTCGCTTGCTCACGCTTACAAACACCTCGTCTCCAGATTACACCCTAAGGAGATGGCAGGAAGGAAATTTACAGAGGATAAGCATTACCATGTTCCAGTCACCCTTCGCTTCTCTGGAGAACCCCCCGCTTCTGGGATGAAGCCATGCTTGTGTGGGTGTTCGACGACAGGGACCTTGCTCGACCACAGGGGTGAGAAGGCACCTTCAGCTCTCTCCCCTTGCTGTTTCGTCAACATCTGTGGCAGACAGTTGCTCAGCAGATGTGTGTTAGACAACGGAATCCATTCCACAAATGTTTACAAAGCACCTTCGATAGCTTTGACACTGTTCAGGGCACTGGCGAGCCCCATGCTGGAAGGGAAAGACGGGTGCTAAGTAAATTTAACAGACTGCCTGTCCGGAAGTGATGTGTGAAGGGCAGGTGACAGTGTCGGGGAGCACTGGGCTGCTCAGATAAAGCCTATATGACCAGGTGGTATTTCTAGAAAGGTCTGGATAAAGTAAAGGGGGACACTCAGATGATCTTGTAGTAAAAAAAATTCCAAAGGAGAAGGCCTGTGACTAGATCCTGGGGTAAAGGCTTGCTGGAGGAGCAAGCTTGGGTTGTGAGAGGAAGGGAGGGATAAGGTAAAGGGACACCACAGGGACGACCTGAAAAAGTAAGCAAACACCCAGATATCTTAGGCAGTGAGACAAGCAAGGGGGGAGGGGAGATTGAGTTCTCCAAGGCCAACTTTGCTCCCCTGGCACAGTAACTCCTCCCATTTTTTCCAGGCTCATTAGCATCACTATGAGACCTGGCCCTTCCCTGCAGTCAGAGCCCTGTGCTGGTGGCTGGGTTTGTTTGTAGTAGAGTCCTATTTGCTGGCATCAGTAGTGTCTACCTCACAGCCTTCGCCCCCACCCCTTGGGTGCCAAAGTGACTCCTCAGCTGATGACAGACTGGCTTGGATTGCATCAGCATGCTTCCTTAAGTGACAGCCCTTGCTCCCTCCCTGACTTTGACACCTGCGGCCGACCTGGCACAGGGCCAGGTGTGAGTAAATTGGGCCCTGGGTTCCTGTGGCTGTTTCTATTCACACTGCAGCTGCTTTCCTTAGTCACTGTGCCCCGTGAGCCTGGTCCCCAGCGTTGCCACTCAGCGCTTTCTATCAGATGCCAAGGGAGAGATGTCCTGTCTCTTCGGCAGCAGCAAGCAGGACCTCTCTTAAGTCCGCACCCCGTTCCCTTGTGTGCCCATTACTGGACAGTGCGAGAAAGCCTTTGCATATTTTATTAGTGAGGATTTTGAGTTTCAAATGGGTTTAAGTCGAGGAGACGAATGTATTGCTGCATATCCCCAAAAGGCCAGACAGGCCCCAGCGATGGTGGAGTCGAGATAAGAACTCAGTGATGTCATCAAAACTTGGTCTTCTGTCCATGCTGACTTTCTTCTGGAAGCGCCTACCCCTAGGCTGTCACGACGTGCCAAGAGAAGGTGATGTCCCTAGCAAGCCAGTCACCCCAGATTTGCCTTAGCGCATTTCTAGTACACATCTCATGATTGACTTTTCTTGGCTCAGATTGGTTCCTCGGTCCAAACCTAACAAAGTCTGTTGTTCAATGCAAGCCACCATTTCTGGCCCCTGCTCAGCCCCTGAGCCAAGGCATGGCCCATAGGACACTGGAAGCCTAGCAAGATGAAAGGGGCAATTTCTCAGTAAAGACTGCTGTCAATTTACCAGGCGCTGGGTGAGCAGAGCTAAGCAAACACGACTGGTCGGACGTTGTCTTAGTGAATCCACAGGAAGCCCCACGGCAAGTGCGTTCCCACTCTGCAGACAGAGAAACGAAGTCCTGCGGTGCAGTCCATTAAACTCGAGCATCTGATGCTCCAGCCAGGCTCTGAGTTCTCGCTCATCTCTCGGGTCCACTGGCTGAGAGTATCCTTGCACTTAACAGAGGGGAAGAGCGCAAAGGCAGAGATGAGGTGGTCCTTGAAGACCAGCCCCCTAACCCCCGCAGGCGTGGACTCATGTTTTGCATCGCTGTCTCTAGCTAATGCCGCACGCCAGTTTTCCCGACAATCCAAGAGTGGGGGTAAGCAAGTCCCAGGAAGAACAGAGCAGAACATTCTGAAACCACCCTGTGTGGAAATGTGCCATGCAGAACAGTCCCCAGGCACAGGGAAAACCCATATGCCTAGAAAAGTCACTTATATAAATGCACGGAGGCGCATTTTAAAAGCATGTATATTCATATCCCCTGGATATATATAAATATAGGTATTTATCCCTCTGAAGAGTCACAAGCATCGAGTGACTCAAATATTAATCACCATCTCTTCACGGAGGGAAAATATTTCCCTTCTATCTTGCTCATTTTATGACCACCTGAGGGGCCTCTTTGCACAGGCAGGCAGAGCCTCCGCGGCCCAGAGTTTTTTAGTTGTTACAATGTGTGCCCATTGGGTCTTCACTCGGCCCCCACAGTCTCCTGATTTTCATTATTAACACCAATGGATAATTACGGCACACCCCACAAACAGTTATAATACCGTTCTAATGTGTGTAATCTCGACGCATTCTGATAAAGATGACTGGAAGGGTGTTCTATTGCGGCCGACGATCCTGGGGGAGAGCAGAGCTTAAACGTTTAGCCTTTCAGGAAGGCAGAGTGGGGAAGGGCAGAGCTGGGGCTTAAACTTACTTTTATTTTGAAGCAACTTCTCAGTTTCGGAACTACTGATTTTTAACCAGGCGATTGGTTAGTATACTATTGTGGAAGTTAAATTCAAAAGAGGTGGTACTCTTGCTTTCCAAGGCTAGTAGGTTACAGAAGCATCTACTGGGGGCTCCCATCTGCTGGGACCTTTGCTGAAACCCATTGCTACTCCGTGTCCATACCATTTGATCTGCCCGTTCTGCTGGAAGCAGCGATAAAACATTCAAGAGTACAAACACGAAAAGTATTTAGTGCGGGATTTTCGAGAGGAAGGGAAGTTAGGAATATGTTAGTGCCTATCAGCGGGAAATCAGTTTAGAAAATGTGAATCTCGTGGACTCCTGTCTCCATCTTTAACTTCGTTAAAAATATGTGGAGCTTAAATATTGATGTGGAAGGGTAAATAGGATATATTTTAAATTTTTAACAGGTTGTCAAAAATAGCGTGACCCCAATTTGTAGGAAAAGGTTAGCCCACGGGCCTGCATAGGGGGGTGGGGGGCAGATGTGACTCTGCGCAGGAAGCTGCTTGGGAAATGTGAATGGTGCATGCTGACCACAGGGAGAGAGCTCGGAGCGAGCCCCAGAGTCAAGAGTTTGCTCTGGGGTGGGAGCAACAGGGGTGCTTTGACCCCATCAGGGACATTTGGTGAGGTCTGGTCACATTTTTTGGCCGTCACTATTTTCAGGGGGTGGGGGTGATGCTGTCGACATTGATTTGAGCACCAGCAATTGCTCATCTTTCATGGCACAGGAGAACCTCATAACAGGATTGTCAAGCTCAAATATCACCAGTGCCAAGATGAAGAAATTGCTTTATGCCCTTGGTGAGTATTTGAGTTTGTCGAAATAAACATTGTTAATCAAGTACTGGAAAGAGAAAAAAAAAACCCACCCTGTGGAAAACACTGTTTTATTTCTGATCCTCCAGCGCAAATGTTGTTGCTGGAAGGGCTGGGGAGCGGAGTTCCAGCTTTGAGATCGACACTGACACAATGGCGGCCTCCTCCCTCTTCCCAACCATTTGTCTCTATTTGAAGACGGGATGTCTCTGTGTCTTTCCAAAGGGTCTGCAAACATATTCACATTAGGGAAGCACTGTGGTCATATTGGTACCATCCTCAGACCAAGAAATCAGCCACCCACCAGGGCAAGGCTGGTGTCAGCTAGACTCTTGAGAAGCATGCTGAAGTTTCTGGGAATGGTAGAATGGCTAAGAAGCCTGCGCTCTTTACAAACAGGGTATTCATGGCTACTCCCAAACAGAAGTGATTCTTTCTCACCGGTACTGGGGCTTCAGCATGGAGATGGTACCCTTCTGGTGTCCTGAAGCCATGATGCAGCATGTTGGCATAGCAACATCTGAGGGCCAAGATGGCACTAAGGGTGGCTGGAGGGAGACAGATCTGAAGAACTATGAAGGCCAAAAGAATGCTAAGTGCTTATATGGGGAGACAAGAAGGAAACTGAAGGCCAAGTTGAAGCTCAGTATGACTGTTGGGGAGAAGAGCAGAAGGAGAAAGGTACAAACGATGCTGAGTGTAGAATGTGGGATAGAACTCAGGGTGGCTAAAGTCAAGATGGAACTGAGTGCAGCTGCAGGAAATGGGCTCCGAGGAGATCTGAAAGCCAGCATGCCATTCAGAGTGGATGTGGGGAGCAGGTTGAAAATCTGAGGGAGGTTGAAGGCCAAGGTAGCATTGAGTGTGTGTTATTTGCTATATGTGACTTAGGGGAGACAGCCCCCAGGGAGGCCCTGGTTTGTTATGGAACCCTCCCTCTGTGAGCCAGGCCTGTCTGTTTAGGTCTACAGTCCCACCACTCAGAGGCAGGAGGATGGTAAGTTCAAGGTCTGCTTGTGCTTCAGAACCAGCTCAAGGTAGCCAGTGTAGCATAAATTCTAATTGTTCTTAATAATAAAAACCTGGAGTCAGATATAGGGGTTAATGCCTGAAGATCAGAGAAGCAGAGCAGCCAGCCACTAGTTCTTATCTCTACAGAATCCTCAGACTTTATCTCTCTCTCTCTCTCTCTCTCTCTCTCTCTCTCTCTCTCTCAAACCTCAGAATGCTCTGAGCTCCTGTCTCCTCCCATCTTCTAGACCTCTCTCCACCCAGCCTTATAACTCCTGTCTTCACCTGCCTAGTGCTGGGATTAGAGATGTGGGATCCCAAGTGCTGGGATCATCTTTGTGTGAGCTCTGTTTCTCTTTTAGACAGATTCAATCTCCTGTGGCCCAGGGTGACCTTGAACTCACAGAGATCCATCTGCCTCTGTCTCCCGAGTGTTAGGGTTAAAGGTGTGTGCTACCACCACCTGGCCTCTATGACTAACTAGTGGCTTAGCTCTGTACTTAATCACCATAAGCCAGAATGACTTAGTAAGACCCTGTCTCAAGATAAGAACTAAGAGGACCTGGGTTGTAGCTCAGTGGTAGAATACTTGCCTAGTACCGAAGAGGTTCTAAGTTCAAGTTGCAGAACCACCAAAACCCAAACAAACAACTAGATCATCTCTGGGCCCCACAAAGCTCCCAGTCCTCCCTTCCTAAGATACCAGTGTGACCATCAGCAAGTCAGTTTCTGTAGAGTGGACAGGAATAGCCAACTCAAGGAAAAAATCTTGGTGCTGCAAGACTTAAGGAGGCCTCTTCCCAACTTTGAAATGCAAGACAAGAACTCTTGGAAGCCCCCAGCTTTTAAGGATACAGACTGAATAGCATATGTTTTGGTTTGGACTATTTTGTGTTTTTAACATGATTTCCTACATGCTCAGGATTTGATAGGGGGTGCTGTGGTCAAGAGCAGTCTCCAGATCACCATGGCCACTAAGACCTGTGTCTCGCTCCCTCCCATTGCATGACAATCCCAGGTCACCCCGGGCTCTCCTTTCTTCTCAGTCTGTCTGTGTGGGGAAGGAGGGCGAGTGGAATCTATCCAAACTCTCTTCACTCAAGGCCGAGCTCTGCTGACTTGCTGGGGGAGGGACAGGGGGGCGGGGGCTAAGTATAAGACTTCCAAGGTCTTGAAAGAAAAGATGAAAACCTGAACACCTGTGAGGGGTGCCAATGACTTCTGGTCACATGGAGTTCAAACAACAGACAGGGTCCACCCAAACGCCGGAGCATGGTCATCAAGGGCAGGCTCTTACAGGGACAAAGAGCGGCAGTATCGGGGAGAAAACACACACACACACACACACACACACACACAGTGGGGGGAGGTGACCAATAAGCATAACAGTGGTATGCTTCATGTCCTGTCCTTCCCTCCCCCCCCCCACCGCCGCCCTGCATATCTGTTCCCTGTCTGGGGAATCGAATGGGTCATGCCAGAAGCTTGAAGAGGTCTCTTCCCATCCCAACATTCTGAGACTCAAGAGACTCGGGGAGGGCCCTAGATTCCTTCCCAAACTTTCAAAGCATTCCCGCATCTGCCGAGCGCGGTCTGGACAGTGTCTCCATCAGGGGGGCTGAAGGCAGTGGGAGACTCCGAGCCAAAGCCTGAGGTTTGCAAGCATGGAGCTGCCAGTCACAGTTAGTTCTGGCCTTGAACCCATCTGGGGAAGGCAGTGGGAGCCAACTGTGTGTATCTGCTCATGCACCTTCACAGAAAATGAGCTTCTGGAACCTTCTATGGCCTTGCAACTTCCACCACCAGCTCAGGCCACCACCTGGACTGGCCTTTTCTCCCGTGTGAGCAGCCTGAGAACCCTCGGGCCACACCAGGTGTCAGAGTTTCTGTTTGTCACCCGGGCTGTCTGGACTTGAGCAAGGTCATGTGATGACAGGGACTTTCTCACTCCAGGCTGAGGTCGTCACCGCTTACAGCAGGACGAGAACAGTGGCTACAAGTCTGTGCAGTGCAAGCTAACTGTTAATAACCCAGCAAAATCCTCCTTGCAAACCTATTTCATTTTCCACACATGAGTTTGCATTTGCCTCCCAGCCTAGGGAGTTCAGTCCATGAAGTAGAGCTGGCGCTGGCCGGGAGTTCTCCCTCTGGAACCCGCCAGCCTCATCCACAAAGCGCCTCGACATTAAACAGATTCTGGGTGCATTGGGGCTTCTGCCTGCGTAGAAGGGTAGTAACGGTGAGCTGTGCTCCCGGGAGGCTGCTCGGTTATGACAGTTGCCTTTGCTGTCAGGGTTTAGAGTCGCCAAGGAAGCACACCTCTGGGTGTGCCTTGTGGATGCATTTCCAGAAGAGTTTCACTGAGGCAGCTAGACTCCGTCTGGGTGTAGGGGACACCATCCCATGGACTGGGGGCTCGTAGTGAGGAAAAGCAAGCTGACCACCAGCATGAGTTGGTCTCTCTGCTTCCTGACTGTGGAGACATTGTGACAAGCTGCCTCACACTCCTGCCGTGGTGAACTCCTCCCGCCATAATGAGCACCATGCTCTAGCTGTGGGCAGAAACAAACCCTCTCTACCTTATGTTGCTTTCACTGGGTATTTTCCACACAACAAAATAAGTCATCAATACCATAGTAAAGCACACTACACTCCAGGGAGCTTCCCCCAGGGTTTGGAATGTCAGCCTCCAGAGTATGCTGGGGCAGGAGGGCCGCGGGTCTGCCCTGTCACAGGACCCTGTCTCAAGGCCGAACACACCTGAAAGGTGCTGTCGCTAAGGATCTGCATGCCCCATGTCAGGGACATTTGAAGGTGAGGAAATATGGTCCCAGCGTCCCAAGAGCTCCTGGCTTTTCAAGATCGATTTAAACATGGGAGTATTTCTGTGCACTCCCCAGACTTTAACTCATTTGTTTTGTGGTCCTGGAGGTTGAGTGCCCAGCCTCGTGCATGCTAAGCAAGCACTCTAACCCTGAGCTGCATCCTTAAGCGTATTCTTATTTGTTTCTGTGTGGGTATGCAGCACTGGGGATTGAAGCAGGGCCTCCCAAGTGATCAGCAACCTCCTTATCCACTTCTCTAAATCCTGACGTTAAGCTGATGTCCCTCTGACTCCGGCCCGCAGTCCTCTAGCTCTTCTAAAACACGAGATTTTAGTGCAGTCGACACCTGCTTCTTTCTTAAAAATGAAGGCAGGGGTCAGAAACTAGTCAGATATTCCTCAATGTTTAAATCTGTTGGGTTTCCTTCTCATGGTCCAAGCTGCATACCCACACAGAAACAGATAAGAACACGCTTAAGGATGCAGCTCAGGGTTAGAGTGCTCTAGTGCCAACCACCATACCATGCACGCATGCTCACACGCACGCACACGGCAGCCAGGAGGGAAAGGAATAGGAAGGGAAGAGATGCACCCATCTCCTTAAAGATGTACTGCCTTCGGGAGCATCCCATTGTCTGGAACTTGGCTAAATAGGTAAGAACAGAGGAACTACAAATAATTTGTAGTTAAAAAATACTGTGGGGCTGGAAAGATGGCTCAGAGTTTAAGGGCACTGGCTGCTCTTCCAGAGGTCCTGAGTTCAATTCCCAATAACCACATCATGGCTCACAACCATCTGTAATGAGATCCAGCACTCTCTTCTTACTGCAGGCATACATGCAGACAGAACGCTGTATACATAATAAATAAATCAATCTTAAAAAAAAATACTGTGACAACCAAGGAAAAGGACACCTATGGGCCATTTGGGGACACGAAGAATCGCTCTCTATCAGAGCTGTGATAGGAGAGAGTTGCTGGGCTAAAACACATTCCGGATTGAAATCCTTCTCCACATCAGTGCTTCCCATGCATGGGTGCACTGTGTGGCCACACATTGTTCTAACTGATGTAGATCTACCTGTTTCCTTTGTCCCAGTAACGTAGATGACACCACCTCCTTTCCTTCCCTGGGAATGGAGGTCATAAGGGAGGGACGGCCAGACCAAGGACACAAGTGTACAAGTGGCCCGCAGAGGATTCTGTCTCACACCTGTTGGCTGGCATCAGTGTCCCCTTTAGTACTCGACGACTTGGGTACAGGAGTGTACCATGGAACATACTAGAATCTGGAACTTCTGAGTGGAGTTCCAGCTGGATCCTCTGTGCCCTGGCTTCGGGCCCTGCCCATTGCTCTTTGATCTCCGTTTTCATGTGCATTCCTCCACCTACTGATATTCAAAAAAAAAAAAAAAAAAAGGAAAGAGGGCGTGAAATAATGACTTCTGAGGCAGGACTGCTTTTCTTCAAAACCAGGAGTAATTGTTTTCCTGCTCTGCTGGGAAGGCAACCCTCTCATCTTGTGCCCAGGGTTTGGTCATCTACTTTTCTGTGGCCCCCATGCACACTTGTCTTTTCCCTTGTGATCCATCACCAGGCCCTTATCCTGCCTCGGATGGGGTGGGATGGAAAACTCCCTTTCTCTCCCCCTTCACCACCTACGTCTGGCTCTTTGATTTGCCAGGCCAGGCAGGACGGAGGTTTCCGGTGGGGGCTGACCTGTGGAGAGCCCTCCCTGTGAAGAGCCCATAGGTACCTCATCAAGCTGAAGCCGCAGCGGTGGGAACTCCTGGGAGGCAGCTTCTGAAGAAAGCCTCGCAGGGCTGCCATATGAGCTACTCGGGAAGGTCGAAGCAGGAGGATTGGAAAGTGCAAAGCTTGCCGGGGCTAGAGAATGAGTTCAATTCGAGGGCAGCCTGGGCCATTAGTAAGACCCTGTCTCAAAAGAGAAAGAGGACGAGCAGGGGACAAAGGGATGGACATGTGTGAACCCTAGGGGAATCCCAGTATTCTGAAAGTCAAAGGGGAAGGAAGGTTCTGCTTTGTTCCTGATGTGTGATGCCTTCCCTGTGAGTGGCAGCTCCCTCCCATACTTGGTGCCCTAGACCACCAGATTCCTGGGCCTCCCTGCTGCTCTGTCTTGGCCCACCCCACACTAGGAGGCTCCAAACATTTGCTTCCAAGGAGCCCAGGAATCCACCTTCCCTGGCCTCCCCCCCCCCACATACTGGCCAGGTTTGCTTTCCTCCCTCCTGCTGACTCTGCCGTGGAGCAACCTTTGCCTACACTTCGTGAGAGGTTGGGCAGGGTCTTAGTGACTGTTCTTCTGCTGGAATAAACACGGGGACCAAGGCGACTTACAGGAGAAAGAGGTTATCCAGGCTTTGGGTTCCAGACGATTAGAGCTGTGTTGGTGGAGTGAAGTCAGGGGGCCACGTGGCGGGGGCTGTAGCTGAGGCAGCTCCCAGGAAACCTGTGTGGATTTTAAAACCTCAAAGCCTGCCCCTGATGACATACTTCCTCCTGCAAGGGTATACCTCCTCCGCCTCCTCAAAGACGGTTACTCGTAGACTATGAAATCAGTATTCATAGGAGCCTACGGGGGCCATCCTCGTTCAAGACTGCCTGGCTTCTAATCCGACAGCAGTAGCGACCAATCACACGTGGCATAACCAGACCCTGCCGCTCATCCCCAGGGGGAATTGCAGCTGTAACCTAGAAACACTGATGAGTTCAAGAATGGTCCCCAAGTGGCATTCCCCTGCCTCAGAGCGCTTCCTACCCCTGTTCCTCACACCTGTGGGACCTGGAAAGTCAGATTGCTCCTGAGGTTCAGTTTCCATGTCTGTGTGTGAGGAGAACTGGATATCCTCCCTAGAGCCACTGGTGTATCCCTGCCACCCTGCTTGTAAGATGTTGTTAGTGGCCCTGGCCGGGTCCCTATGCGTAGAAAAGGAAAACAGTTTTGATGATGGCTGCCTTGGAGATCTGGCAGGAAAGCAACTGAACGGCAGCGGCAGCGGCCCAGGGCCGGTCCCAGTTCCAGCTGAGACACCATCCTCCTGCTTCTTCTAGTTCTTCTCATTCATAAACTCAGCTCTCCCGTGCAAGCTTTGCTTCCCATCCCAGCGCCTGCCCTCCCCGTGGCTAACTCCTGTTCCCTCAGTAACTCCTCTTCCAGGAGGCCACCAGTCTCGGTTCCACAAGCTGGGGCGTGCACAGAGCTTAGTGAACCAGGAAGTCCTAGTTTCTGTCCGGAGACTCTCCAGTCCCTTACCACCCTGCTCTGCCTCCCTGTGAAGGTGGGGCTAATCTCTTAGGTGACTTTGAAAGTTTGTTCCTGCCTATCAGGTAGGGCAGGGAAGGGGCTGAAAGGGTGAAGCCCGCAGCAGATTGGCTTCAGGAAAAACAAAAGAAAAACAAAAGTGTTGTGAGTTTACCGTGAGAGTGCAGAGGTCAGAGCATCACCCTGAGTGTCAGTCCTCAGGCACCGCACAGCTTTTATTTGAGACAGGGTCTCTCATTGGTGGGGAACTTTGCCATATAGCATGGGGTACCTGGGCTCTGAGCTTCCAGAGTTCCCTTCGCCTCAGTTTCCCATCTCAGCATCGCAGAAATCACAGCCACGTGCCACCACACCTGGCTTTTCACGAGTCCTGGGGTCTAACCTCGGGACTTCACATTCATGATTCAGGGATGTACCTGCCAAAGCCCTACCCTCATGGAATCATGGCCTAGAATAGGCCACCACGTGATGTCAGCAGACATGGTGCCTGGGAAGGAAAAGGAAGCAGGAGCTGGAGGACCTGGCAGATGGGATTGCTGTTTGAAAAGAGTGACCACGAAAGGGTCCTTTCTTTTCTAAGCTGGAGAAAGCACACACAGGGATCACTATAAACCTCCTCATGTCCTTCTAGATAAGTGGTTCTCAGCCTGTAGGGTCTCCTATCCGATGTCCTATATATCAGATTTCTGCATTGCAATGCATAACAGTAGCAAAATTAGTTACGAAGCAACAATGAAATAATTTCATGCTGTGGGAGAGGGGAGGAAGTCACCACAACGTGAGGAACTGTTCTGAAGAGTGGCGGCATTAGGAGAGCTCGTTGAGAACCACTGTTCCAGATGGGTTCTTGGTGTCTGATATGCAAGCCCCACAGCATCTGTAGAAAAGTCAGCTATGAAGGAACAGCACTATGAGAAAGTTCTAGAACACTTCTGGAATTCATTTCAGGGGTTGGGGTGGATTTTCCTGAAAATAAAATGTAGAGCATTGATTTGGGGGAAGCAGCAAGGGTGAGCACCAGCCAGACTACAGGCCTCCTCAGAGTATTCGGGAAATTCATGTCTACGTGGAAAACAGAGGAGTCAATATTTTCTCAATTTATTTTGAACTCAGAACCCCTCCGTCAAGAATCATATTGTAAGGATTTCCTTCTCTAAATGGATGTTTGAGCTGCTTCTGTCTCTGACTACGGTGAGCACCGTGACTATCTGTGCTGCTAGGAGCAAAGGCTCCCAAATTTTCCTTTGAGACCTGACAACTGAACTTTTGAATACACAGCAAAATGACTAGGGTCTTGCCTGGTTTTGCCTTCTTTCCTCCTTTCTTTTATTTTTCCCCCTTTTGTATTAATTAACTTTATTGTTTGGTGGTTTCACACATATGCATAACACACTCACAGATTTATTGTCTTCTCTTCTCTTTTAGACACCTCTAGCCTCAAATGTTCCACTTAGGCAAGGGTGACCTTGAACGTCTAACCCTCTCGGTTTGCTCCCAGAATACTGGAATGACAGGCATGTGCCGCCACACCCAGTGTTTGTAGTGCTGGCAATGGAACCTAGGGCACCGTGGGCTTTGTGCACGCCAGCAAACGCCCTACCAAGCGATCGGCATTCCTGGATATACTCCTTAAAACTGCTTTCTTGGAACTGGAGAGATGGCTCAGTGTTTAAGAGCACTGGCTGTTCTTCCAGAGGACCTGGGTTCAATTCCCAGCACCCACATGACAGCTCACACCTGTCTGTAACTCCAGTTCCAGGGCTTTGACACCCTCACACAGACATCCATGCAGGCAAAACACCAATAAACATGAAATAAAAATTAATTACACATAAAACAGCTCTCTTGATGCATTGTATAAAAACCACATCTTTTAAGAGCAAAATGTAGCATGCAAAATGCAGCATATTCCTCTAGAATCTTCATGGAGTCACATGACAACTGCCACCACACCTAGCTCAGGATGCTTCCATCACCTCCCCATGGGTCCCACATGCCTCCCCTCCCCCAACCCTCAACAACTACTTCCTGCCTACATGGGTTTGTCCATCCAGAAATCTTTAAGTACATAAAATCCTAAAATTTCTGAGTTTGATATCTAGCTTTTCCCTCTTTAGCATGTTTTTAAGGCTCAGCCACGTGACAGCACTGGTCAGTTTTATGTTCCCTTTTATCACCCAGGAATATTCCATTGTCCAAATGCTTCTCATTTTGCCCATTCACTTGGACATCATCAGGTGGGTATTTGGACCATTTCCAAGGCTCCTCCCAGCATTTTGCTTTGTGGTTGCCTATTGCTAACTTTTCAGCATTTAGAATTTCCCTTTTTTATTTATTTACAATATTTATTTGCTTTGCTTTTCTGAGTCAGTATCTGACACAGGCCAAATTACCTACACCACTGTCAGATGTAACTAGACTTTACTGCTAAGCAAGGTTTTCCATGAGAACTCAACATAGAGAACAGAACACTGCAAATCCATTCCTCACCAACTTATCTGACCATGTCCTAAAAATAAAGGATAAAAAAGGGAAGGATAGCAGCATCCGTTCGGCCCAAAGCCTACGTGAGCATGTGTGTGCATGTATATGTATTTTCTCTATTTCAACTGAAATGGGCTTATAATCTTCAGGGAAATCAATAGGAGGAGTAATGACCGATTATACTATGAGAAAGGAAAGTTTTAAGACTCTTTGGAAATAGCACATGCATAAAACATTTTTGCGCTGTGCACAAATGTAGGAATTACTGCTCTTTGCAGGAGATTCGTGCCAAAGAGTGCACTTGGGCCTTATTGAATCTCAGCATCAGCAGCAATTTGATAGCTCAAGTGTCTATGAAAGCCACTGCCCTATGTTGTTCAGTGACAGGGGTTCCAAGACCACGGGGACAAGACCTTGGTGCCTAATTTATAGCCACATGTTGAGTGAACTGGGTCTGTTGTATGAACCAAAGCTCTGGCTATGTGATCCACAGCACATTGATGTTTAAAAAATAATAAAACAGTCTTAAAGGTCTCTAAGGGTCTGGGCCACACGTCTCCTTGCTCTGGACATTGGAAAAGATGGCGTCAGATTCAGAGTGAGTGTAGGGAAGAGAACACAGGAGGTGGCTTGCGGTGTCTGCCTGCAGGCTCTGTGTGGGAACAATTATCTCTCGATTCAGGAAACCGATTTGCTTCCTCCCATTTCTTACTTCCTTTCCACCCGAGCCTGGCCCAACTTTGTTACAAAGAAAGTAGAGAAACTTGTCACCTGTTTGATCACCATCACGGTGTAAGGCTTTGCCTGTCACCTGTTTGGGATAATGGTTGGATTTTTCGGTTTTCAATTGATGCTTGGCAGCTCCGATGTGTTAGCTTGCTCTCACACAGCTAAAAGAATTCCGCACGTCCTCTCTGTTGTCAAGCTCATTTAGCAGATTATTCTAAGACTGAAGGAAGGGGAGAAAGCCTGTGCTATGAATCTTTTAAGGAAAATATTACAGAGTGTGAACAAAAGCGAATCCATGGGACGCTAAGGTGTCAGCTCCAAAACCCAGCTTGGAAATCCTTCTGTGAAGATTTGAAAAGGCCTATATTCATATTCGCACAAAGTCCCAGGCATGTTGCAAACACAAAAGTTGATCACACATGAAACCTGAAGGGGGTGGGCTGGTCTCTTGCTAGCCTTCACAGGGATCCCAGCCATGCCTGGATGGATGTCTGCTGGAGGAGGCTTCAGTCCATTAGAATACTGAAGCTGTCACTTCCCTGTCTGGCAGCCTCTTTTTTCACACTGCCCCATCACACTCAGTGTTTGATGACATTTGAGCCAATCAATCTGAGAATTTGTGGTGTGCACAGGTATGCATGTGTGTTTTCGTGTGTGTGCATTTTCACATATGCATGTGTGCATGTGTTGGGAGGGGTAGAGGTCAACCCCAGATGCTGATCCTCAGGGACCACCCATCATAATTTGGGGATCTGGAACGTGCTGGTCAGGCTAGGGCAGCTTATCAGCAAGCCCTAGGAATCCACCTACCTGTGCCTGCTGGGTGCTGCAATTACAAGCAGGGACCAGCACCCGCACGCCATCCTCATTCCCACTGCATCTATACTACCCCTCCCCCAACGGCTTTTTATGAGTGAGCATGTTAGAGATTGGACTCTGTCTTCGTCCTTGCCACAAGCACCTTACCCACTGAGCCTCCTCCCAAATCCTATAAGGGGTGATCAGGATTTCTCATTAGAATTTCTTCTATACAGGTGTGTTAGTGCATACTTTTAATGCCTGAACGCAAGAGACAAAGGCAGGTAGACCTTTGTGAGGTTGTGAGTTGATGCCAACACGGTCTACAGAGTGAGTTCAAGGCCAAATAAGGCCACACAGTGAGACCCTGTCTTAAAACAACAGCAACAATAACAAGCAAACAAAAAAACACCCCAAAACCCAAATAAATAACTTTTTCTAAAATAGGATTTCTAGTCACAATCTTATATTTATTTTATAATTTTATTCTTTGAGAATCTTAGACATGTATGCATGTAGTTTTGGTCATATTTAACCTTTGCTCCTTCCCGTATTTTTGCCAAACTCCTTCCCTCTAACAGTGTCTGTCCAACTTCTTAAAGAAAGACTTTTCTGAAGCTGGAAAACCTTCCACCAAATGATCCACTGGGCAGGCAGACAGACACTGAGTCCATGGCTCAGGCCTGTAGAAGGAGGCCACTGGCCTTTGCTTCTGCCTCTGCACACTGGGTGAAGAATTCATGCCGTTAGTGCCCTCCCAGCAAACCAGAGGCTTGGACTGTTTTCTTGCTTGGTGTGGGGAGACTGAGCCACAGACCTTGTGGTCCACCACCAAGCTATGGCCCCTGCACAGACTGCAGATTCTTATGCCAAATTTTCTGGTTTCAAATTGTTGGCAAAGACCATGCAAAATGAATCTAAAGACCAAATTTGATCTGTGGGTTGTTAACTTTCCATCTTCAAGATGAATGTGTTTCTCAGATGATGGGAAAAGCTTATGGGCTTACAGAAGAATCATAATTTTCTCCTGCTGGCTTTTTATTAAGATAATCAACCTAGACTATCATTTTATCATTGAAGTCATAGTCCCTGGTAAGCAGATGCTTTAAAGACATTCTCCTGGGCTCAGTTCTTCATTTTACTGCATCGCGTTTTTTGAGACAGGGTCTCACTGTGTACCCCTGGTTGGCCTGGGCTTCACTATGCAAACCAAACTGGTCTCAAACTTGCAGCAATTCTCCTGCCTCTGCTTCTGCTTTCTGAGTGTTGGGATGGAAGGTGTATGTCATTATGCCTTGCCCAATACACTGCCTAAGGTAACCTCCATCCAGTTTCAAGATCAGATGCAGGGCCCCGCACGACAGCAAATCTGAGCTTGCAATAATGAACCTGGGTTCTGGCTCTAAATCCTCAGAGAACTTTAGTAAGGAGATAGTGAGCCCCTCCCAAGCCCAACTTCTGGGCCCTGAAAGTAACAAGAAGTAAGGCTCCAAAGTCACCACGGAGCTTCCGTTTGCAGCCCTGTCTGTGTGCTTGTCTTAAGCGTGGTTCTTTTGGGTGACTTATGTGGCTTGGTGGTGGTGGCGGTATCCCTGTTTCCACTCCTTGGCTATTTCTACCACCTCTGGCCCCTTCTTAGCTGTGTCCATGTCCGCTCTACTTACTGAGGTCACAGCTAACCAATTAATTCTTTAGAAAATTTGTCTGGAGCACAGCAGTTAAATTAACCAACCCCCAGGTTCCCATCTCACAACTCTGTAAACTGTACTCCATGATTCAAATATGCCTGCTACCTAGCTTTGTTAATAAAGTTTTATTGGCATCCATGTCATATATTAACATGCTTTTGTGCTACCACAAGCCACTTAAGCCATTGTGAGAGAGATAATATGGCTGGTGAAGCCAAGACCATCCACTGCCTAGCCGTTTTTGGAGAGGACTCGCTAACCCCTCAGGCCTTCACATCTTTCTATCTTCTGCACAACACTAATTATCTGAAATCATTTGGTTTTTGTTTGGTTTTGGCTTCTGTAATGTGATATAAACTCCCCCAGGTCATTGCCCCTGTACCTGGTGCATAGTAATCCTATAACATATTTTCATTGTGTCTACTTAATAACTCCATGCTTTCGCCATTTTCAAAGCAGAGAGGACTCCTGGGCTTTGCGGCCTGCCCGGTCTTCCATCATAGGCTCTGAAGTTGCGGTCGCATTTTACTGCCAGCAGGAACGCTGTGTAGATTCAGCGGATTTAGGGTGTGGAGACTGAACCAACAGATTTCCCTGAGACAGACAAGACTTAAACAACAGACCCTCGGCCTTGAGAAAACGTCGAGAAGTGAGATCAGTCAAAGATTGAGCACAGAGTGGTGACCAGCGCAGCGTGGTGACCAGGCATGTCACCAACAACTCTGGAGCAGTTACAGGTTCAGATAATTTCTAGGTGGCCAAACCTTTTGTCATAGCTCAATCTGGCCTCCTGAAATTTTTTTTTAAGGAAATACTTCTTGACTTTCCTCCTAACCTGTGCCCTCCAAATTCCACACTACCTGTACCAATGCCAGCACAGCTCCATCATATAGCCACGTCACCTGCCAGAGTTAAATCCCCAAATCACTCGCTCACATCTCTCTCTTACCTGTGACAAACTTGGAACTGCGTTTCTCGGTCCTTGTACCTCATGGACCCAAACTCCTCAGTAGTTCAAAGGCCTGGGATTCAACTGCTGATTCCTTATCTATGAGGCCTTTTCCTTCTCTTCTAACAACTTGTGAACAAGCGTCATTTTACATCCGTCTTCACTGTACTCTTTCTCCCAGGTTGTGATTGACCTGAATTCAGTCTCTAGAATAGAGACCCTGGCTCTGTGCTGAGCTGCATGCCAGGCACTCCCAAACCACTGATATTTCTCATGAGCCCTAGTACTGTCTTTTGGGAGACACTACATAGGTAAGGCTGTAAAAATGTGCCTGCTTGTTGTGCTTAGATAGATAGATAGATAGATAGATAGATAGATAGATAGATAGACAGACAGACAGACATGTTTTGGTGGAGATCTTTCTCTGCATCCTATCCCTCCTCACAATAAAGGAGGAGGGATACTAAACAAAATACTAAACAAAAGAGTGCTGTGTTAAGGCTCTCGTGAAGGGTGTTTGCAGAAGCTGCCAGGCAGGGAAACACAGTACAGATCCCCCACCTGTAAAGTGAGCGGCCTTGAATTGCCAAGCCAGGTAGAGCGCAGCTACAAATAACTTAAACGCATTAAACTCCAGGAAATGCAAGATCCTTCTGCAGCCGCGGAGGTTTCGGTATGCAGTTGATTAGCATTCGAACAAGTCTGTGAGACTTTTAAGGCAAGTTGCTGGGTGGAGCTCAGTGGACTAATGCAGTGGGTCTCAGAGCCTAATGGCTCCATTTATCAAGGGAGAAGCCTTTAACAGAACGCATAAACCTTTCTCACGTGGCCATTTTACTATGCGTCTAATTCTATTGCAACACAGCACTGCCTGTGGAGGAAATGAAGAAGTTAAACAAGGTTAGTGTTCCGAGAAAAGACAAAGGAAAAATGTCAATATCCCCTCTTTCCCCAAATAAAAGATGGTCTACCAAAATATGGGCATCTCTATTGGTGACAGAGTCTGACAGATGACATAAGGTGCCACTGACGCCTTGTGATGGGGACATAAGGGACACGAGCTCTCATTTCCACAGACCCCACACCCAGCATCGCGGATGATGCTAACAGGCTGCTACCAAGGAGACATTCAAGATGACTGCTTAGTTAAAGGCCTTCCTGCTGCTCTGAGCTTTAAGGGGCCTGAGAACCCTTGTATCTGGTCTGTATCCCCCCTTCCATATTTTTCCCTTTTCTTTTAGTCTATGTCCACGGAAGGAGACATGCCCACTCAGAGAGGTCCACTAGAGTTTAGTCTTTGGGAAACCCACTCATTTGAGAGGTTTGGTTTCTTCTATTCATGATCTGAAAAATGTACCCTGATATTATAATTCTGGTTTTGCCTATCAGAAAGGTCACCACTTGTGAAATTAAGTATTCAGCTAGGTGCTAAGGGAAGGTTTTGGGCTGTGGAAGCAACACCTCCATGGGCAGGGTAATTTTATTAGCAAGTCACCTGAAACGATGGCACAGCGTAGGTTTGAGGTTTCTTTACTGAGGGTTTCTGCCTCACGGTGTAGCCATGAGATGTAAATACCCGATGAGCAACCGTTTGGAGGGAAACTGAGGACTGAACCCAGGACCTTCTGCATGAGATACATATCAGAATATATATATATATATATGTATATATATATATCAGAATATATATGCTTTCTAGAGTTTGGAAAGTTGGGAGGAATTTAATGCTGTTCACTAGACAGCTCATAGATGGCAAATGTTTACAATATGTAGCTTTTATTTTCTCTTTCTTTTTTGTTTCCATTTATTTGGGATATTTGGAGGGGGCTATACACATGCCATGACATATGTGTTAAGGTCAAAGGACAACTCACGGGAGTCTGTTTTATGCTTCACTGTGGATGGAATTCAGGTTGTTAGCCTTGACCATTAGGAGCCTCTACCAGCTAAGCCACCTTGGTGACCCTGTTTTCGTGTGTGTGCATGCGTGTGTGTGTGTTTGTGTGTATGTTGAATGGGTACGTATGTATGCATATGTGTACACCTATATGTTCAAGTCCAGCAGCCAGAGGATGATATTGGGAGTCCTACCCGTCACTCTCCACTTTATTACTTTGAGACAGGGTTTCTCTCTGGACCTGGAGCTAGGCTTTCAGCCAGGGAGCTTCAACAATCCTACTATTCCTAATTCCTACAGTCCTAGGGTTACGGGTATGCACAGCCATACCCACTTCACACAGCTGCAGATTAGAACTTGGATCTTCATATTTCTGCAGCAAGCACTCTTACCGGCTGGACCATCTCCACAGCCCCACAATTCCTTCAGAAGATGTTATCCTGCTACGTAGATTGAAAACCCTTTGTCCCTAATGCCTAAAACAGCCTCCCGGTTGCTCAGTGTCCAAACTAGTGTCCAAAGTCATTTCTTTAAAATGTTGAGTCTTCCCTGCTTCCTCCTAAAGATGGTATTTGGTACATTTTTTTGGCAGGATGTGGGTATTCACCATAAGAGTTTTGCTAATCGAAATAGCTGAGACTGGACTCAATTGCTTTCATTTAAAAAAAAAAAAAAGTTTGTTCTTCTCCTTTGGGAAGCTCGGCGTCCTTCTGTGCACTGCAAAAACAGCCTGACTAAATAATACCCTGAACAGAAGGAAGAAATGTGGAAAGATCTTGTCTCATAAAAGAGAGTGAAGAATCTCAGCATATTCTCCATGTACCCGAAAGTGTCCTATAAAAGCCATTAAAGCCCAACAGGGGCTGGGAAGATGGCTCAGTTGTATAGTACTTGCTTTGCAAATACAGGGACCTGCGCTTCTTCCTCAGAACCCACATTAAAATAAGTAAATACATAAATAAAAGCTGATCATGGTAACACACGTTTAAATTTTTATCATTTTTTTTGTGTGTGTGCCCCCCCCCACATGCACACACATAAGTGCCAATGCCTGAGGAGGCAGAGGTATCAAATCCCTTGGAGCTATCATCCCAGGAATTTGTGAGTCACCCAGTGTGGGCACTGGGAACGGAACTCGAGGTCCAGGGATCAAACTTGGGACCCCGTGCTTGCCAGGAGAGCATGGGTGAACCACAGCCTCAGGCTTAGCGCTGTGGACATGAACTCTTCTTCGTGCACACAGAAAGAGCCTTCTTTACCTCTCAGTGGGGTAAGCAGGGTGCAGCCACCAGCTGCGAAACAAAACCACAGGGTCGCGGTGGGGGTTCACCCTGGAGACCCTAAACAGAGCTCAGGAGCACTTGAGCTGTCTCAGCTGGCTAGCTATTCCCAGAGGAGCCTACGAAAGGAGGCAAAGATAGGAATTCCTTATGCCCTGTGTCTGGATGCCTCTCATCCACCAGGTGGGGTCTCCTGTTGAGGGACCGGCTACCTGGATTATGTTTATACCTCACCAGCCTTGGATCTTCTGCTGTAGGCCGTATCGGTTTTTCTCCTGATCTCTTTATGGATGGACCTGGAACTCTATCCACTATGTTTCTAGAAAGAATACAGACTTCCTCTGTGTAATGCTCTCCTAATGACTCAATTCTTTGGTTTTGGCAATAGAAGGAGACATTTTTTTTCTCTTTTGCATGGTTCTAGTTTGAATTCCATTCTGAAGTTAACAAATGTGCTTCGCCCGCTCACTTTAAACCTTGGAGGCAGGGCCCACTGAGGCAAAGATAACCATCTTCAAGTTTCTGCGAGGCCACTCTCCTGCCAGGAAGCTGCTTCCGCTCACTTTCATCCCCCTTTAAGTCAGTGTCGCAGAACCTAAGAGGAGATCAGCAAAGCGTCTTTAAGGCATGAACCATCTATCTTACAGGAAGTCTTTCTGGTGAGCTGTGTGTTTAAGTTGTACCAGGAAGCAGCTGTAGTACAATGAAACAAGCGGGATCTTGAACTCTTCAAAGATGGTTTCAATTCTCCACGAAGCCACATCGCTTCATCTGTTAGCCTCTCTGGCTTTGTCAGTTCCTCTGCGAAGTAGAAATGAAGGGTGCCATCCCCAAAGGGCTATCGTGAGGATCAGATTAAAAAACACAGGGAAATTGCTCAGCAAACTGTGAAGTGCTGGAAAATCCACCCAAAATGGCAGTGTGTGAGGTTCTTGAGCAGAAAAATAATAAGCCAGAGAAAATCTTTTGGGAGACACAGTACAGAAAAGAAATAGCAGAAGCAGACATAACCATCCGGACCATTATATTTTGTGTTCTTTTATTTCTTTATGATCTCTTGTCTTATTGTTTGAGAATGTCATATATATATGTGTATATATATATATATATATATATATATATATATACACACATACACACACACACACACACACACACACACACACACATATATATATATGATATATATGATGTGATTTGGCCAAACCCATTCCCTCACCTCCAATTTCTCCTCCTTTACCCTCCCCCCTTTCTCCTCCCAACTCCACGTGTTTTTTGATGCTGTTGTTTAACTCCCTGCTCCACTTAGTGCTAGCGGTATGTGCATGGGCGTTGGTTCATCTACCGCAGCCTGGGTCGCCTCTCAGGGGACACAGCACCGAAGAGAACTGACTCTCTCTGTGTCCCACGGTCAGCCGTTGTCAATAGCTCCTCAGACAGGGTGGGGTTTCACGGGCCCCTCTCCCGTCCATACTGGGATGCTTGCCTGGTTTGATCTCCCTGAGGTCTAGAGCATCTAGTCCCATATATGGTGAGCTGACGTGTGCAACGGCACTGTCAATTCCAGCAAATACGGTTTGACGGCCTATGTCTACTTCCTCTGGTTCTTACAATCTCCCACCCTGACCCTAGGTCACCAAGATCTTCCCTAATAATTGAAGAACGCGTTGAATGAGACATCGCATTTAATCTAGATGTATACAACTGTACACATTTGGCTAAATGTTTAAAATATCAGATATCCTCTAAATTTCATTTATGTGCACATGTGCCTCCGTGTGTGTGTGTGTGTGTGTGTGTGTGTGTGTGTGTGTGTGTGTAGATGAAAAAAATCACAAGTAATTTACCTGCCACTCAATTTGATCACAAAAATTGTAGGCATGAATATGCAAGGAAATTTGAATGTGTGTTTGTCGGCAACCGAATATCTGGCAAGGGGGGAAATTAAAGTAGATTGCACTCAGAGCTGAGAGAAGGAAGAATAAACAGAAATTTACAGGTGAGTGTTAGCAAACAGCACATATATTGGATGGTCGTCTAGAACAGACCCGTCTACATTCGGTAGGAAGCTGATATTCTGCTTGTGCTACTGTGTGTTAGAAGTGGAACGCTCAACTTACACTTCTCAATAGCAAATTGCTATATCTACATGGCGGGCACTCGGCTCTTAGGAGCTGGTAACATGAAGGATTGTTTGAGACATTTCAAATACAAATTTCAGATAAGGTCAAACCAGGATGGTCAAAACAGCGAGGCGGTCAATAGGAATTTATGAGATCATCCATATGCTTTTAAATTATGATTCGCTAGATTGCAATGAGGAAAAGCCCCAGAAACGTCAGAGGAGAGAGCAGATCTTGGGTGCTGACTTGAGAGACCCAGTGTCGCAGAGCAGGGCTTCACAGTCACACAGCTGTGTCAGGCTCTGAAGGCAGACCCTGAAGAAAATGCTGTGCCCCATCAGAATTAACTTACGAAATTTCTGAGCCCCTCTCTCTGCTACTCCTGTGGTTTTCTAACTGCGTTATAATTTCTTAGGTTAAGAGGAGACAGCCCAGTGGATAAAGCACTTGCCGTGCAAGCTTGAAGCTGAGTCTCCAGAACCCCTTAACAGTCATGTAGACATGGCGGTCTGCCTCCAATCCCAGCGTTCAGGAGGTGGGACAAGGCTATCCCTGGAGCAAACAGACAAGTATGACCAAGCCAAAGGGCAAGCTCTGGTTTCAAATGAGAAACTTCAATTTAATATATAGGATAAGGAACTAAGGAAGACATTGGACATAAGCCTCTGGCTTATACGCACACACACACACACACACACACACACACACACACTTGCTCACACACACATGTGCCACACACACATTCAAACCTACACATGCACACACCTTCAACATTTTAAAATTTTTTCTTTGCGCTCCTGTGCCCATGGAAGACAGGAATTTAATATCAATGGCCCCTCACACACATGCATGTACACACCATGACATGTGGCCTCCTTTGATCATTTTAATGTCCACAGGTATTTGAGAGCTGCTCTGCTTAAAAAGCACCAGGGAGAAAGGCCCACATAGGGGCCACACTCTGTGGTCTTCCCTTGGAGATACTATCAAATACGAGGGCAAAGGACAGGCGGTGAGAGGCTGGGCTGGACTGACTGCCCAGCGCTCGTCATCACCCCCCTGGCTTTGATGCTGAAAGGCATTTTGAGGCTTAAAACAAACAGTGGATGACATCTTCCTTCAGGATCATTTTAGAAAATTGGTACACATGTACTTTTGATACCTCTTTCTCTATTCAGGATCCGGGTCATCTCATCTTCATGATATTAAAACAATACTGACTTAGTGAAGCTATGGACATAGAAATGCACACAAAAAAACCCAAAATTAAAGCGTTAGCAATAATAATAATAATAATAATAACACAGTCATTATCGCCATTAATTGCTGATGTTGATAGTTATTTCTTCTGTGTTCTGTGACTCCAGGCTCGGTATCTAATCTTTCTGTGCCTTTGCCACTTCCCTGTTTCACTGGCTGGTTTTTTTATTGTCGACTTGACAAAAGTAAGTCACCTGGGAAGAGGGAATCCTAATTGAAGAATTGCATCAGTCAGATTGGCCTGGGGCAAGTCTGTGAGAGACTTGCGGGAGGGGGATTGGCCCACTGTAGGCAGCACTGTTCCTAGGCAGTAGGTCCCTGGCTGTGTAAGACAGTTAGCTGATTGTAAAGTCAGTGAGCCAGTGAGCAGTCTCCTCCATGAATTCTGCTTCAGTACCTGCTTGACCTCCCACCCTGATTTGCTCAGTGATAAACAGTAGCTTGGAAGCCGAAACAAACCCTCTGCTTCCCAAGTCACCTTGGTTATGGTGTGCTTCACGATGAGGAACTAGAAGGCAGAACACTTGTGACAAGAAAAAATGAGATCTTTGTCTCCCGCCCCAAAGATGACAAAGACGATGGGTGAAACAGGATTTGGAAAATGCAGGAGACCACATGGGTAAAGTACAAAACCAGAAAACGGGGTCACAGTATCCAAATCCCAATGCATTCCAGTTCCAGAGTTGGGTCCAATGCATTCAGAAGGTCATGGTGAAAGACTAAGTAGCATTACTGCAAGAGTGACAGGGAGGTGGAGGATGGTTGAGCTTCAGGGACCTCTGCTAGGGGACTCACAGCGGGGAGATGCTGGTGTGGGCATCATGCTGATGAATGTAGAGAAGCCCACATCCCTCCTAGCATTGTCTGCCATGTGGGACTCTTCCACAATAAGCGCATGTCAGTCTCCAAGGTCTATGTACCTAAGTAGCAAGAGACTGACCTTGAATTTGGAATGAAGTTCTTATGATGCGTGCCTGTACTGCTGGGTGAGAGGGACTTCATCTCAGCTGAGTCAGAGCATCTGAGCTGATTCAGCTCCTGAATCTCAGAGGCTTCCAGAGAGCCAAAGATTTGGGAGTTCTTAATGACCAGCAGTGTCCATGTGACCTCTGTGCAGATGTCTTCATCCCTTCCCATCACTGGTTGGAAGCTAGCAGGGACCAGCAAGAATTTATCTAGCAATGCCTCCTGTCCTCATTCATAGCCACAGCGTGCAAGCTCTGCTCGTCCTCAGCTCCTTTACCATGGTACAGAAGACAGCACATTGGGGAAACTGAACTTCCTCCACCAGGCACCCCAACAGAGGCCCCCTCTGCTCCTGCAGCCCCTAATACTTCCAGAACATTCACTGATAGGTCTCCTCCCACAAGCACCCACTGCTACAAGGAGTCACCGGTGGGAGACAGACTCCAGCTCTTCTCATGCACCCATGTCTGCACAACTCAGGTTCTCCCTCACTGCGTCCCAATCCCCAGAAGCTCCTTCCCTGAAGAGGTGTAGGGAATGGAAGGTCACTGAGCTGGTCAATGAGTCTCTGCCCGCATCCTGACCCACAGTTGCTTTGTCGGGATGTCTGCTTTTTGAGCTCCTCAAGCTAAGACTCAGCTTTCTGCTCTGTGACAACCACCGTGAGCCGCTGAGGTTTAGACAGTTTGATCCCTAAGATCCATAGGTGGGAAACTTGGTCCCCAGTATAGCTGGTGGCCCCTTTAAGAGAAGGGGCCTAGTGAGCAGAGACTGGCTCACTGGGGACACTGCCCTGGAAAGGTGTTAGTTAGGTCTCCAGAGATGAGGTGTCACTAGAGAGTGAGGCTAGTGCCACCCCACCTCTGGCTCCAGACAATCCACATAGGCTCTCACCACTGTGACATCTTCATACTGAAGTCTTCACCAAGGACCTCACCGATGGGGGTGTCTGGCCTGATGTTTGACTTGCAGATTCAAACACTGTAAGGAATGTAAAAGCATACAGCCTTAAGTATTTTATTTTAGCAATGGCACCTGAATCCATGTGTGAGGCAATGTCAGCCTCTTACAGAGCCAAGAAGGCCTTGCTTGTTCTTCAAACCGTTCTGCAGCGACAACCATCTGCCAGCATCAAAGGGCCCTGAAGAAGCTGCATGTGTCATAGCTCTTTGCATAATCTATATGCCAGGTTGATGACCAGTGAATTGTGTTGATCCTTTAATGACAATGTCAATAGCTTGTCTCTTAGAGCCCGTGAGCCCAGATCCAAGCACATCTTAAGTCATTAATGGTACACAGTTTGAAACAGCTCCCCCCGCCCCCATCAGAGCCTCTTCTGCTACATCCGTAAAGGAGGTGAAAAGTAGTTCTTTATGCTCTGTCATTCTTGAGCAGGGTTTTTATTATTATGTAAAAAGCAATTATAACTCAGACAAAAACAATTCAATGTGTGAAATGGGAAAATAATGCTATTGTCACCGGAATGCTCCAGTTGGGGTCTGCCACATCCATAACGGTGTAGAACAGAAATCCGTGCGCTCAGAGCTGCAGGTCACTGTAGAACGTGTGGCCTTCCCAACCCACCTGGCCAGGCCAGCTACATCTTCCATGCCTGCTGACTACCAGTGCCTAGAACCCCTAGCTCTTCCCAGCAGCTTCCAGAGCCCCGATCACTCTTCCCTTCTCCATCCTGACCTCCTCAGTTCAGCGACGTCCACTCTGCAATTAAGAGGGTCTTTCCAAAAACCAAATGTCATCAATATGTCAGGTTCCTCCACTGAATCTCCTTCTAGTTCCTCAGTGAGTTTATGGATACCTTGTTTTCCAGAGAAGCTGAAAGAAAGTCTCCCAAGCTAAGCAACTTTAAACCACAGAGATTAACGTTTAAGGTCACAAAGTCAAGGAAGGGGACGTGTGGTACAAACCTATGTGATCCCAGGACTTGGGAGGCGGAGGCAGGAGGACTGTCAGTTTGGGACAAACTAGGAATACATATTGAGACCCTATCTAAAAGCACCAAAGGAAGAGGAGGAGAATGAGGAGATGGATGGAGAGGAGAAAGGAGGTGGAGAGGAGGAAGGACCGGAATAGGAGTAAAAGGAGAAAGGGAAGAGGAAGAGGCAAAGGGGAGGGCAGGCCCAGCCTCTCTTTGACGGTTCTAGAAGGGTCCTTTTCTTTTCCCAGCTTCAGTGGTGACTGGCATTGTGGCCTTGTGGACTAGTGACTCTGGCGTTGTCTCTGTTGTCACACGGCACCCTCCCCTGTGTCTTCTCAGCCATTTCTCTTTCGTGTCTGTGTCCAAATTTCCCTTGATGCAGAAAAACGCCAGTTCTTGGATTCAAGCCCATACTAAAGCTTTCATCTTAACTTGATGGCATCTGCAAAGTTGGTCTACCTCTACAGAGTGCCACAACTCCAGGCTCCAGGGGTTCAAACCTCAGCCTGTCTCAAGGACACACAATTCAACTCACAACCCTGAGTTGATTCAGAGACACCGAGCCCTTTCTCAGTACCTTCCAGACCTAGTAGTGTCCGACTCCACCCCAGTTCTCTCCCCACGCTCTGACAACGGTCCTCTGGCATCTCCAACTCCTGCTTTCTGTTTTAACATTGGTGGACCAACTTTTGCAAGCTGTGCTTTCTTCTGAACTCCCTGCAGCTCCTCAGCCCTCAGCCCTAACCCCACCAACTCCTTCATTCTCAGCTACCATGTTTCTTTTAAGCAAATCTACCTGGAGGGATATATTTAATTTTACCATCTGTGCCCTTTCTTCCATGCCACTTAACTCTGTGGGCAGTTAAGCATTTATTAGGGTAATTGCTTAAGTCACCAGAGTCCCACTTGCATGAGATGGCAACTGGGGTGAGGGCTGGTCTATGTCAGAGTAGATACTTAATAATTACCAGATGAGTTCACAAAGCAGCCTGTTAATGTGTGCTTTGTGAATATGATCAATATTGCCTGTAGGTCACTTGTATGACTTAAATGTCTTAATGATTTATTTTAATCTTTATTTGTGTGTGTTTGTGTGCATCGTATGTGTACATGCGTGCGTGTCTGTGTGTGTGCATGTGTGTGTGTGTGTGCGCGTGCGTGCGTGTGTGTGTGTGTGTGTGTGTGTGCGTGCGTGTGTGTGTGTGTGTGTGTGAGTGAAGGTATCCGTGGAAGCCAGAGGCAGAAAAGGCAGGAGATCCCCTGGTGCTGGAGTTAAATGTGGTTGTGAGCCACTTGATCAGTGGGTGGTAGGAGCTGAATTCTTGTCTTCTGTGAGCAGCCAGTACTTTGAGCCATGGAGCTGTCTCTCCCACCCCGTAACTTTTCCCTATAGAAAATGATATTCTCATGAACTCTTTGGGTTTTAATATCTTGAGACTTAATTCTGCCTCTTCAGAGGTGTGTGTTAAACATGGCCGGATGCTTGGCTCCCCTAAGCAGCTAAAGGGCAACCTCTCCATCAACTGGACTTAGAAAGTGGACGTCTGAAGAACCTTAAAAATGTTTACGAGATTAAAACAGAACAAACGGAAAGGAAAAAGAAACAAATGCAGACAGTTTCAAAGAAATGCAGGAAACACCTCTATTTCTTTTGGATATGACCTGGCTCACAAAAGAGAAGCCCAGGGTCCTCCGCGAAATGCCATATTAATCCTCATTAAGTGTCCTTCAACTGGGCATGCTTTCTCTGTACCACGTGGGCTGTAAAGAGGGACTTCCCCAGCAGGAATAAGTGTGATATCCCAAAGTGCACACACTCTAGGATTCCTAACGCTCTACCCAGGGAGCATACACTGCTTGTCATTGTGCGCATTGACAGGATGAGGCTCCCACTGACTGCTGGACCACGTCTGATTTATAGCACTTCCTACCGTTCCACCATTGGAGAAGGTAGCCACACGGTTCTAATTCCATCTGTCCCATACGTTGCCCCCTTCGATTAATGGCTTATCTTATAATATCTCTCCAGAGAGTCAAAGAAAAATGTGTGCTTTACCTCTCTAGATAAAATTGCCATCCGCCAAACAGGATGAGCATTTAAATCCCAGTGACAAAGAAGTTGATGAGAACATTTGGTGGGAGAGGAAGCCTAAGGGGAACAGGTTAACAAAATCTCCCATTTCCTGTAGGAAACTTTAGTAGGTGTTTCCTAATCCTGCCTAGCGAGGGGTTGATGCTTTGATGAGCATGTGTGTGGCTCACACACACACAGACACACGCACTTGGTGCGCACTGGCTCAAGGCTCAAGTTTCCATATTAGCAGAAAAGAAACAGAAAGAGATTCCAGGGCAGGAAGGAAGCCATTCATCCAGTGGGTTTGGCAGCTAGACGCTTGGGGAAAAAAATGACCTCTTATTAATATGCAATTGTCACTGTGTTAATCGTGAAATATCGACCAGTCCTCGCCCGGTGCAAAGCAACTTATTCTAATTTACCCCAGCAGACAGTGACTTGGGGTTTATATCCTACAGCCTCACAGCCTCCATCTGGCCGCAGCTCATGGCTCTGTTTATTTCTTTAGTAAATATGGCTAGCTGAGAACTGGGGAGAGGAGAGGGTCACCCACATTTAGCTCTTTTTGTTGTTTGTTTGTTTGTTTTTCTTCCCTTGCTGAAATTCTGATTTGGCAGGAAAAGCTTCATGGAAGCTGTTTTATGGTCAGATGGCTTCAGGGTCCTATAGCAAAAGGGCTGTTACATCTAAAGTGCAAGACCCGAGGGAGCCCCATGCTTGGCTCCACAGCTTGACTTACAGTTGTGACTCACAGCCCCACGCATGTTCCCCTAAGGAATGGACTCTAATCTCGGGGCCTTCCCGTATTGGTTAGTGAAGGTGAAAAACAATTGCACATCGAAGCCCTACTAACCTGTCTTAATTAGCTGCCAATTTTATAAATGATTTCTAGTTTAATAGTCAGGTTCCCCATTCATTCATTTATCTACGATTTCGGTATTTTCTGTGATGTGACCTCTTTTGGATAAATGGGAACTGAGCCAGAGACTATAAGCCCTTTCCGATGGGAGATCGTTTTGATTTACAATTTAAAATGTAAATGTTTTGGGTCAGGCCTTGGAAGAAAAAAAAAGTGAAAGAATAATTCACAAGTCGAGACATTGCTCCTCCGCACTTAAACATTTATTACCGAGAGGCACATAGCTCTGTGCCCGTGTATTTACCTACACCGTGGCTTTTATTGCTTCGGTTAGGTGTTGTTGCATGGAGGCTCACATAAACATTTATATAGGTTTTAGAAAACAGTTGTTAAGGAAAAGGAGCCGCCTTCTGTTTACACAAATTCAGAACAAAGAAACATTGCAGAGGCTTCCGGTAATTGACATGTGGGCGTGTTTTTTCCAAGGCACCGACTGGAAGAAGTGAGCCTCGGAGATTTATTTTTGACAGGACTTGAATTGCTGGTAGTCTGACACATTTTTGAACAATTACTAGACACCCGGGTGTTTAAAGTAATAGGTACTGTTTGTCTGAGGGAGGGGAAGTTTGGAAACCGTTAGCACAGCACAGTTCTCCATGTGATTAGCAAGATGTGTGTATGTTACATGCGTACCTCAGGCAGCCTGCACATACATGCTTCGCTCCCCCCAAATGATACTCCTCTTTCTCGACACAGAAGTCACACTTTAAAAACAGAGCCCTTCACTTGAAGAATTGGTGGCTCATGGGAACTCTAGGGAGGAGTGGGCTGCTCTGCTCACTGTCAAGTTCCGGTTTGGCTCTTAGTCAGCGTCTGAAGTACACAGAGCAGAGAGGTCTGTCCTGTTTTGTTTCACATGTCTCAGGGACCAGGCCTGACTGTTCATTAATTAGTGGCTATCTTTCAAGCGCTTCTAAACATTGTTTCACTAGCGATCTCAACTCCAACTGCAAGATTTAAATTCGCAATTTGCGAGCCACTCCTCCCCCACCCCCACTCCCCGAAGATAAAGCCACCACAGCTGCCATAATTGGCGAGGCACGGGTGTCTTGCGCTATCTAAGTCAACGCTTTCCTTCCTTGCTGCCCAGCCGTCTGATGGACATGAAGGATGGCTGACGTTCTGCCTTCTGTCCTGAGGCCTGTGGCTGCAGAAGCAAGGCCATCTCTGGGAAGGGATCTGTCCATATTGTGGACATTTCTGTTCTTATTGTCAGGCACTCAGGTCAAGGCAACCCAGACCTGATGTCTTTTATACATCACTGGTGATGCGGGATTCATTGCCCGTCTTGCGATTGTCATCTCTCAGCCTGGTCCAGAGACACACACGAGGAACCCTAGAGAGAGGTACCACCTGTATTTCTAAAAGAAATGCTCACCCTGCTGTCTAGAAGATGCGTGACACTTTGGATTGGGAGTCTTTAGCACTCTTCCTTAATCGAGGGTGACTTTGCTCCCAGATCACCCAGACACATTATCAGTTAGCAAAACAAAAGGATGGGGAAGACGCTGGGAAGACAGCTCAGTCCGCAACGTGCTTATCATGCAAACATAAGGACCTGAGTTTGGTCCCCAGAACCCACATTTGATAAGCCAGGTGTGGTAGCACGCACTTAGAATCCCAGAGCTGGGGAGGTGGAGACTGGTGGATGTGGATCCCCGGGGCTAGCATAGCCTACTTGGCAAGTTTCATGCCAGTGAGAGACCCTGTCTCCAAAACAAAATGAATAGTACCTGGACTCCACACACATACATGCAAGTACACACACACACACACACACACACACACACACACACACACACAGAGTGGAGGGGGAGGCAGCTGTTCTGACTGACAGCTAATGGCTAGAGGCCACTATTGTTGCCCAATGTCTGTCTCACAGCAAGGGCCACATAAGAAAGAAATCTCTGACCATGAATGTTAGTTGTTCCCTGACTGGAAAATACTGTCTGAGAACAGTGGATGAAGTCATCTAGGCTCTAGAAGATGGAGAACTGTTTCTCTAAAGACAAGCTCAGTACTCCCACTTCTTCCTGGTTTCATTCAAAGAATACACAAGTTGGTGATTCTCAACCTGTGGGTCATGACCCCTTTGTGGGTCGAATGGCCCTTTCCCAGGGGTAGCGTTCAGATATCCTGCATATCAGATATTTATGTTGCATTTCCTAACTGTAGCAAAACAGCAGCTATTAAGTAGCAATGATAGAATTTTATGCTTGGGGATCACCACAGCATGAGGAACTGCATTAAACAATCACAGCATTAGGAAGGTTGAGAACCACTGACGGGTACTGTGGATGCGAGCGACTTGGTGAGGAGGGGGTCCCACCGTGCTCCTGTCTTACCAAGAAGCTCTTATCGGTGGCAAGAGTGCCGCTCCCCTCCACTCCTCAACCGGTAAGCTCGGGAGTACAGTTGTCTTACCTTGTCCACTTAGTCCTTGTTATAGCTTAGGTGGTGACTGTAAATGATGTCTGGCTTCTGTCCTACCCATAAGAACTTACGGAATTCATAAATTTCTCACAGACTTTCACTGACATGATGAAAGGTAGCAGTATTAGCTTGGATGGTTTTTTCAAAATGCCATTATAAATCTGAAAATATAATAACTGAATATCTGAGACAGGGACGCTTCTTATTGTCTGCTGAGGGTTTGGGCAGACTGAGTTTGGGAAAATCAAACCTTGGGGGACATGAAAGAGTGCAGCTCTGTCAACAGTTCTGTGTTCATCTACACAGCCACTCACCCACTACCCACCCATCTGTCTACAGCCATATATCCATGTATCCTCTCTCTAACTATCTACCCATCTGCGGTTCACTGAGCCTTCTGCCCATCTACTCATTCATGTATGTATGCACATGTCCACCCACCCAGTCATTGACTCAGCATCTATCCATCTACCCACTGATCCATTCAGCCATCTACTCATCCATGCATTCACATGTTCACCCATCACCCATCCGCTCACCCACCCATCCGCTCATCCACCCATCTGCTCATCCACCCATCCACACATCCATCCACCAACCCATCCATCTACTCATCTATCCATTTATCCACTGACTAACCCATCCAACCATCCATCCACCCATCCAACCATCCATCCATCCACCCACCCACCCATCCACTCATCAGGTTTTTATACCTACTGATCCATCCATCCAGCGATCTATTCATCCACCACATATGGGTAGAAACACATCTGAAATATAATTCGCTAATGGTTAGAATTCTCTTTCGATGCTGGGATATTGAATGGCTTTCATTTTTTTCCCTTAATGTTTTTCCCCTGTTACTTAAATACAGTAAATGTGACTCACTTTTAACAATGAAATTATTATCTCTTAAAAGGGAGAGGCTGATACGGGATGAACTAATGGATGCTTTTCCACGGTCCAGCCTGGGAAATGGTTCTGATAGCTGAACCGAGTGCTACATGCACACTTTAACTCCATCTGCCAAGTGGAGTGCATCCCTCTGTTTTCAGTTTGGGGTCCAGCTTGATGGATGAGGCTTCTGCGTTGTGAAATGCGCATGTTTAATTATCATTTTCCACTGACCTCAATGTTTGTTCCTCAGAATATACATCAGCTGAAAGCATGGACTATTAATCACAAGGGCACGGTACGGGCTTTCCCGGGCCCAGGCTTTTGTTATTTACTTTAGGATATCCAAAGAGTGGATACTTCTGTATTTCTTAATTCCAAATTTCAGGAAGTCTGATTGAAGGGACAAGAACTGGCAGGCGTGACTTCCCAGTTCCAGGTCTATAAATGACACATGCTACACACAGCCTCTTACGTATTGCTAAACCCTCTGGCTCAGTGTCACCTCCCCTGTGGAGCCTTCCTTGATCACTTTTGAAGTTAAGTCTGTGTTCCTTTGATCAAAATATTCTCTCCTTCTTTTAAAACTATTTTAATCACGTTTATCTGTGGTGGATGGGCTGAATGCCAGAGCCCGTGTGCTTGTGGAGGTCAGAGGCAACCTGTGGGAGTTGAGAGAGCCGTTCAGAATTTAAGCTGAATAAAGTGTGTTTCGGGTAAATATGGAAATCTGTGAAGAATGCAATGGTAAAACAAGACTGGATTTTCAACACTGCTGTCATTGGACTAGGTACTGACTAGCGAGGGCGATAAAACCCCCATAACAATGAACACACCAAAGAAAACTTGCAATTGCTGTGTCTAAGTTTCAGGGACTCTTAATCAAGGCAGACTCAGATTGGGAAGCCGCACCTCAGAGAACACAAATGTAAATCATTTCTTTGAGACAAGATCTTGAAACACCTCTACCCCAGCGGGGCAGGCACAGGGGACACCGAAGTGTGCACGGTTCGTGTGTTCTCAGAGCTGGGTTCCACTCAGAGGGGCCGCTCCGGGAGCGAAGACTTGTTTGAAGCTGCAGAACTCCCAAATCAGAGCCCCAGCCCCTCCCTAGGTATTTGGCCTCGAAGGTCAGTGTTTTTCCCATCCGACCACAGCTGGTTTATGTCTGCCTTTGTCACTGCTGTTTCCACCATGTGGAAAGCTTTGAAAAGGCTCCAGTCACATTTTGAAACTTCATGACAAAAAATTGAATGTCATCCAGAGAATAGTTTAGGATTTAAACATCGCTGTCAATCTAGGCTGTCATCACCCAGAGATTTTTACCCTGACGATAGATCACGGCGATGTGCTGGGCCTGACGGGTCCTGGACTGCTCAAACGATCAAGAGCAGAATCTACTGGGCTATGCAAATAAACAAAAAGAGACAGGGAGTCTCAGACCTTGATGCGATCGCCTTCTTGACTGTCAGGTTCATGGACTTCCCGAACTAAGCATTTCCTTTTCTACCATGGTAACAGTCTGTGCAATGGGAAGAGGAGAGAGTTCTTAATTCAACGTCCTCATGAGTGTGGTCATTGCTATTTTTGATCATTGATTGGCTAGAGGACAGACTGAAAACGAAGACACAATTAGACCTGAAGTCAGATCCTGAAAGCATTGTGTGTCAGTGGCCAGAAAGAACTGATCATTGGTGCTGATTATTCATATGAGCGAATCTAGGCTGGCAGGGAAGGAGGGGCAAAGGCCTGGTGAGAGGAGTCCTGGAAGACTGGATGTAGAAACTGTATGGCTTTGGATGGAGAAACAGATACAGAGATGGTTTGGATGGAGTGAAATAGATGGGAAGGGCTTGGTGGAGTGATGTAGACATTCAAAAGGTTTGGACGGCACGATATAGACACAGGAAGCAGGCCACCATGGCTGACAAGGACTAAGCCAAGAAGAGAGGAGAGTGAAGATGTTGGTAGCGGTAAGCCCTACCATCCTTGCCAGCCAGGAAACTCATGGAGCATGTGGGATGCAAGAGATTCAGTTTTCAACTTGGGAGAATCTAGGACAAAGGCAACTTGGTTCAGCGAGGTAGGAGGCTGGTTCTTCAGGGACAGACGAAGCCTGGGTAGGAGCTAGTGCTGTGCCCGATAAACAAGCAGACAATAGCCATGTGTAGGCAAAACTCCTCCAGCACTTCTTCAGACCAAATGCCTTAATCTTCACTCTCTTCATTGGTAGCAAGAGGTAGTTACACCAGATGGGGTTCTAAAGGCTGTTATTGATTCAGAAAGTGTGGTTAGGGAGGCCTGAGAAGTCACACAACACGCTGTTTCAGGAAGATTCATCTGGCGTTGATTTAAAAAGGGAGAAAGGAGGAGGTGGGGGGAACAGCAAGGGAAGGTGATGGTAACCAGGGACTCTGGGGGACTTGATGACTTGGCTTATGGCCAATCATACAGGTTACAAAGGGTTAAAGTACAATGGGGACTTGGCAACAGAGTACCGTTTCACCCAGGAAGTTACTGAAGAAAGAATGATGGGTGTTGGCATGCAGTTTTAGAGTTGTGAGTATTTGCATGGGGAAAAAGACCCGAGGGTAAGAGGCAATGGGCAGGCAAGTTTTGATGGAAAGGCAGAGGAAAGGGAGGGAGGAGAATACCAAGTCCGCGTGGGAGAACTCTCCGGGGTAATGGAGATGGAGGACCGCACAAGCTCGGCAAGATGAGCACACAAGAGAATCCTCCGGGGATGGAGCTGTGCAGCTGGAGTTGAAGGGATGAATCAGCCTGGGAGAAGGGGTGGCTAGAGAGACAAGAAAGACTGACGGGGGCAGAACCCCCGGCGCTGATCCACATATTAGGACCAATTTGAGATGGTCCGGGGCTAGGAAGGCCAACAAGACGGGAGAAACTCCCTCTCGTTAGGAGGGTTAGGTACATGGAAGCCAAGGATGAATCAATGGAGAGGGGCAGGGCAGGCATCAGAGGCTGCGGAGGTCAAAGCCAAGCAGAGCCTGACAAAGGGCCAGAGAATGCAGCAATGAACAGGTCATCTGTTATCTCCACAAAGGGGTGAGTGACTCATGGCTGGATTACATCAGCTTGGGTAAAATTAATACCAAGTTTCCTGATAGTACTTGCTAAGAGACAATGAGAATTGGCTGCTCGCTCTCCCTAACTCTTCTGAAGTCTCTAATCTCCTTTGAGGACTGTGTTGGGGGATATTCGAGCACACTGTGAACCCCGAATTTGCATTCTCATTAATTGAATAAAATTAACCTTAGATCAGGAGGCTGAGTTAGCAACTAGCTGACAGGAAGTAATCATAGAGCATCAGAGGGCATCTGGGAGAGACAGGGAGACACACTGGAAGTAGTAGGAAGGGATTTGGAGTGGCTCAGCTTTTTTTTGTTTGTTTCTTTGTTTGTTTGTTTGTTTGGCAGGACAGAAGGATATTCTCTTTGGAAGATGCCAGCCAGGAGAAAGGGTTAGCTAGGTGCTACTCAGTCTCTCTGCGCCAGCAGGTTTTCACTCCAGCCTTTGAACCTCGAGTTTTACTTACAAATAGATCGATAGAGATTTAGTTAAAGCTACCTTTAGTGGCAGCAGCAGAGCCAGTGCCTGCGGGAACAGAATTCCTACCAGGCTGCGGCCTGAGTGGCCAGGCCACTGCCAGAGAAGCAGGCCAGTAGCTGTGGAGTTGCAATTGCTGGCTGAAATAGCAGTAGGTTAAGCTCGGCCACTGTGCCAAAGTTAAAGCAACAGTACCACAGCAGAAAACTGGAATGTGCCCCATTCGCAGGACGGACGTGTTTCTGTTACCCAAGCTCGTACCTTTGTGACTGTCAGAAAACCAGCTGCTCTCATGTACTCTATGCACAGACAAGGTGTGAGAGCTGATCTTGCCAATTTGACATTTAGAATTCGCTTGGGGATAGATAAAACACACACTCTCTCTCTCTCTCTCTCTCTCTCTCTCTGTGTGTGTGTGTGTGTGTGTGTGTGTGTGTGTGTGTAAGCATATTTACACGGAGGTTTAAGTGAGGTGAGAAGAACCCCACCTTGAATATGGGTGGCATCATCCTATGGACTGAGATTAATGAATAAAAAAGAGAAATCATGGGTGCCAGCATTCATCTTCATCTTGTACTTCTTGACCATGGACTTGGTGTGAGTAGTCGCCTCATGTCCCCAGTGTCGTGCCCTCCGCACTCTGATAGACTGTATTCCTGAAAATCAGAAATCCAAGCAAAACAAACCCATCCAACCCATCCTTCCTTTAGCTGCTGTTTATTAAAAATTATCATAATGAGAGCAGTAATTAATACAGCAGGGCTTCTGTCATACACACACACATATACACATACATATACACACACACATACACATGCACATACACACATACACACGCATACACACACGTATACACATATACATACACACATATATAACACATGCACACACACATATAGTATATCCATTTCTAATCTGATTATACCTCAAAACTTGTGTGTTCATGTTTAGAGAGAAATCTATAAGCCAAAGATAAAAGCTGTACTTACAAACCTCTGAGTAAGATCTCGCTACTGGAGAGATAACTCAAAATAAGAACCCTCGGGCTAGAAAGATGTTCCCAAGACTAAGAGAACCTGCTGCTCTTGCACAGGCCTTGAGTTCAATTCCCAGCACCCACATCAGGGGGCTCACAACTGCCTGAAACGTCAGCTCCAGGAATCTGCAGTCCTCTTCTGGCCTCTGTGGGACCTTGATATTGTCTGAAGCATTTCAGTTCAGCTGCATCTGTCCCATTGAATAAACACCAAAGCATTTTGCAAAAAGAACTTTTCAAATAATAGTCACTCCATGCAAAAAAAAAAAAAAAAAGATGTTAAGTCTCAGAGCGAACAGGCCTGGCACCTACTGGGTGCCTGTTGGATATTTCCTGGGGTAGGGGTTCCCCATTGCAATACAAAGAAAATATGAGTTAGAGGGAATTTGAAGTAATCAAGATTTTGTAGCCTTTATTAATTTTAGGCTTGGTCTTTGGGGATTGGGAGGCTACTATATTTTTATAAAAATTATTTGTAATTAGATTGTATTAGAATAGGATGAGGCTGGTTGCCAAGGTGCCGGGAGGAGGAGCTAGGAAGGACAAACAGTGAAAACCAGAAAACAGCTTTAGCTAGAGTGATGAGAGGAGAGAAAAGAAGTGGGGGCAGGGGATTTGGAGTCTACCTGGAGATAAAATCAGTGGGACTTGGCTGTGTACCCATCTTAGAGGAAGAGGCTGAGCAGTGAGCTGGAAGCTTGGGAGAATGAGGCTCTGGGATTATATTTGGGAACTGCTGGGTTTGGGATCACTGTGAAGTGTTTGGTTTTGTTTGTTTGGTTGGTTTTTGTGAACTTTTTCCTAGGGATAAAATGCAGGACCTCGCCCAGACATAGGAAGGACACCATCCACTGGATTCCAGTACATTCCGGTGTTGTGCTTTGATGTCTCTGCCAGAAGCCTTAGCAATAGAAGGGAATGAATGCTCATACGGGGGCGGGGGGGGGCATCTCTGGGAAGCTTCTTAGAAACCCAGCAAGCCTCGAGGGCAGCCATGTTTAAAGTGAAGGAGTTAGATGCCTGTGTTAAAACTGAAGGGTGAGTGTTCAGAGAGCTGGGGAGAGAAAATAAGATAGGATCGTTTTCAAGGTGGGAAGGGAGAGAGAACCAGACAGTCCAAAAGTGTGAAAGTGACTAGTTACCCTGAGGCCATCATGGCACAAGATGGGGACAGGCGGTCTGGATTTCCAAAGGTGCAGTTGCTGGGTGGACTTGGAGAAAGTCTCCCAGGAAGACAGCGGGAGGGGAGGCCAAGTGGGGTGGGTTAAACAGAGAGGGGAGGGAAGGGAAGACCGCAGTGCTGATGTGTTTTCTGGGTTGGCAGACAGCAGTTACTGTAGACAGTGATGGCTTAGCAGTGGAGATAAACCTTCAGATGGAATGTGAAACTTTCTTGTGTCCCGTGCTGTTTCTCAGGCACGCTGGTCCTCAGCGACAGGCAAAACATCGTCATCGGCATCCAGAAAAAGAAAACCAGGCATCTTAGGTCTCTGAGTCTTCAGAGGCCTCAGTATGTGCCAGCTCTGTTTCAATAACCAGGTGATATGTCAGTCGGTCTTGGAAAATATTAATGACTCCATATGGACAATAAAGTAATAATTAGTAGACAAAAATGACCATTGGTTATTGATTCTGTGCCATTCTAACCCCTTTTTCTCCATCTCATTAAATATTACAGATGGTTATTAACATTTCTTCCTTCCTTTCTTCATTCCTTCCTTCCCTTCTTTCTCCTCCCATTTCCCTTTTCCCTTTTTCCCTTCTCTTCTCTTTCCTTTCCTCCTCCTCCTCTTTCTCCTCCTTTCTCTTCTTCAATAAGATCTCACTATATTAGCCCTGGTTGGCCTGAAACTCACCAGGCTGACCTCAGACTCAGAGATCTCTCCCCGCCTCTGTCTGAGTGCACAAATTAAAGGTGTGTGCCACCATGACCAACCATGACCAACCATGACCAACCATGACCAACCATGACCAACCATGACCAACGTATTGGGAGCTACATTTGAACTACAAATCCTAGCTTACACAGCTGTCTGTCAGCCAAACCATGGTTCTGACTAGTCTGTGTTACAGTTCAAAGGTGACTTGTCCCCCACGGATGCATGAATTTAAAGCCTTGGTCCCCAGCGGACAGTGCTCTTTTAGAAGATCATGAAACCTTCAAGAGGTGGGCCCTAGCTGGGAAGAAGCGGGTCACTTCAGGCAGTTTGGGTCTGAGCTCTGTTTTTAGGGCTGCTGACATGGGAGGAATCTATTTCTTTCGATTCAGACATGCCTTCCTTCCCCGTGACGACGGACTCTGCCCTCTCAAAATGTGAGCCCAAATAAATCCTTCCTTCCTAAGCTGCTTCCGCCAGATATTCTGTCAGACCCATGAGAAAAGCTACTAGCTGACCGCGATTGCTTGGCCACGTCAGGTGACACCAGACCCCGAAGCTGTTGCCCAGGCGACACCAGGCCCGAAGCTGCTGCCCAGTCAAGCCTGGCTGCGTGGCTACCTAGAAACCAGGCTGCCTTTTCTAAACTTGTTCAGCTTACCTAATTTGATAAGAAACATTGAGACTTGAAAAGCAATTACACAGAATGATTCAAATCATAAATGAGCTAATCCATCTGCGTGCTTATAGTTCCAGACACGCCGAGAGCCTTGCGTGCGTGTTATCTATTATTACTTACTAAAAGGCTCTGGAGAGAAGCCGGCCTGCCACCGTCTCCTGCGCTAATCAAGCCTTCTGAAAAGTAGCATCAATTTCCCTCCCAAGGGCAGCTGAATTCCTGCCTCTTAGAGGGGAGTTCTCAACTCCAACTTCAGGGAAAGAACAGCATTTCCTGTCTTTGCTTTAACTGTCTTTGTAGGGGCTGATATCGTTGTAGGCAAGGACAAAGGTACAATTACAGACATTTAACTCAGCTCCAGGCTGTCTGGTAGCATCACGGGGAGCCCTTGGAGTCTTTATTTTTTTTTCCAAGCCAGAACAACTGAATAAGGCACAGCCCTCCAAGGCTATGACCCCCGAGTCTGAGATTTAAGATGATCCTACTTTAATCCCAGTTGTCATGGAACTCAAGAGGGGCGGATGCTTTGGTTATCTGTGTGTTCGCCAGCATTCGCTTGGGGGATCTTTTTAACACAGCCTGGTGTGCCACCCTGCTTCTGAAAATGCAAGCCTGTCCCAACGTGACAGAACTAAAGTCTAACGTGGAGCTTGCATGTGTGCGTGTGTGTGTGTGTGCGTGTGTGTGTGTGTGACTGTGACAGAGAAAACCATGCCCAGCTACACTGAAGCAAGTAGGAACGTGGGCAAGCAAAAATATCCGCCCTTAACAGGCACCAGACGCTTCCTCTCACCAGGTGCGTTACCTGGGGTGCGGTCTGCCAGCCACGCCCTTCTACACCCAATGCTTTATCCTAGTCTCATTTCCAGAGAACCCTCTGCCTACGACGTCAGTAGCTCAGCCTTCAGCCTTCCATCTTCACTTCTACAGGGCGTTTCCAAGCTCAGAGTCTGTTCTGCCGTCATATTTCTCCTTTTTTAAACATCTACCTTGTAGAAAATGATGCTACTGCTTCTATCGGACTCCATCTTTTTTTTTCCGTTTATTTATTTATTAAGGATTTCTGTCTCTTCCCCGCCACCACCTCCCATTTCCCTCCCCCTCCCCCAATCAAGTTCCCCTCCCTTGTCAGCCCATAGAGCTATCAGGGTTCCCTGCCGTGTGGGAAGTCCCAGGACCACCCACCTCCATCCAGGTCTAGTAAGGTGAGCATCCAAACTGCCTAGGCTCCCACAAAGCCAGTACGTGCAGTAGGATCAGAAACCCATTGTCATTGTTCTTGAGTTCTCAGTAGTCCTCATTGTCCGCTATGTTCAGCGAGTCCGGTTTTATCCCGGACTCCATCTTTGGGCATTCACCTGTGTGCGTACATGTATGTACATGTATACTTCATGTTACATTCAGTATGCTTACATGTGGAGACCAGAGAACAGCCTTGGGTGTCTTCTAAAGGCATTATCTAACCTTGTTTTATGAGACACAGCCCCCCTCCTGATATGGAATCCACCAGCTAAGTGCAAGTGACTGTCTAGAGAGCTACAGGGATCTGCTCGACTCTGCCTCCTCAGCTGGGATTACAAACACACACCACCATGCTTGACTTTTTACACAGGCACTGGGGAGTTGAACTTGTGTCTTCATGCTTGTTCGGTAAGCATTTTACCAGCTGAGCCATCTCCTCAGCCCTGGGGTTCTATCTTTTGCAGTATGCATTATTGACACGAACGTTGGGTCCCTAACACACTTTCCCCACAAGCTTCTGTGGCTTTCTTTTTCATACTAGAAAAGAATGGTCCACTTCTGAAAACCCATATGCTTAATAGCACAACTGATTGTAAATAAACATAAAACAAATATAATTCTTATCCATTGTTCCACAGATAGGAAGTAGGCTCAGAGATGAGCACATTACCAATGGTCACTCAGCATGACTTGTCCCATTGTTCCCACTCTTCTTCCTCCACCTGCTCCTAAATGGCTTCAGAATACTGAATTAGACAGTCATCACCAGCCAGTTCCACAGTACAAACTTGTGAGGTTTCTGGAAAAGCCCTGCTCACAATGGCACAACTGTGCACGCGAATGCCCTCTGCATTCTTCAAGCCATGGAGGTGATTCCCTTTGTACATACTAACAAAGTCCCAGCCTACTCACACGCTAATAAATTTTTCTCATTTGTGTGGGCGGCTGGATAGAGCCCGTGAACGGTTTTACTCGGCGGGTGGTGGGGCTGTAATGAAGAAGCCTTCTGATTAAGTAGACTTCCAGGCTCTTATCGCCCTTGCTGAATGGGAGGCGCCATTAGTAGTAAAAGTAATTACCTGTGTAGAACACGCTGATTGCATCAAGTACCCTCTACACGCTACTGAGGGAGCCGGCCCTGTTTCACGGCATCTTAAGGGATCCTCATGTGGTGTCAATTTCACTTTTTAAGTGAAGGTGCATTATTTGGGGAAAACATGGTCTTAACTGAATGAACTCATCTCTCAAATCTCTTAAAAAATGTCCTGGGCCCTGGTCACCCCCTTGCAAGTGGCCTCTCTTCAACCCAGAGCCACGAAGGACACTGCACACTTTGGGGGTGATAAGTACTCTAAACGTTGAAGAATCTATTTGGTGAGAGTTGATTAGACGTGGGTGGAAACCACTAAGTCCATTAGGTGAGACTGGCTGGGTACTTAAAGCAGTAATTCCCAAGAAATTGTCTGTGCCAAATCTCATTAAACGCTATATCACATAGTTTCACTAAACTTGAAATTCTTCTCTGATAGGAATATGAGAAACAGGGCACTCGTGATCACAGAGCTGAGGCTCAGGGCTGCTCATTCCCAGCAAACCAAACAGCGTCCCAGCACTAGAGAGGGGGTGGACACGGAGTCCTGTTCCTAACCAGGGAGCTATCTGCAATTACTTTAGAGGAATTCTTACACATTTGCGTTGACAGGGAGGTTCCGGGAAAGATGTATCTAAAGGACTTCTCCTGTGTGCTTGCCTGCCTTCCCTTAAAAGGGTTTTTGCATGAGAAGCCTCCAAAGGTGCCATTCCCCCAGGTAGGAAGGAAAAGGTTCTTTGTAAGTTTAGCTTAGTGTTGTTATTTAGGCTTGCAAATTGTTTCCATAATCCTAAATCAGCAGAAAAGCATTTTTGAATCATCTGTATTGACCAGCCCATCAGATGAAGGTTGGGCATCCCTCATTACCACGCCTACCTTCTTTCTGCGGCTACCTGGTTTAAAAAGCAGAAGTAGGAAAAGGAAGAAATGTCAAAGCTACACAAACAGGACCAAATTTTGTTCCTGGACACCTCCAGGAGAGGGCAGGGAACTGAGACAGGGTTTTGCACGGTAGCTCAGACTAGCCTTGAACATTTGGCAATCCTCCTGTCCCAGCCTCCAGAGTTCTGGGATTGCAAATGTGAGACATTACACCCACTTTATAGGAAGGCAATCCAGTAAGCCCTGCAGATAGCATAGATGCCTTGAAGAAGAGAGAGAAGGGGTTAACATTCGGGGTCACTTTTTACAGCTTTCCTCCTCATCTGAAATTTCCAACTTCAAGAATTTATAGCCTTTTCTAAAACACAAAATCAAGGAAAAGCCCAACCCAACCTTTATTTCTTCCTTTAATGTCTTTTAATTTATCTTGGGTAAAAACAGAAGCCTTCTTTATTGTCACTTTGTTCTTTAGAATTCTCTGATTTCAAAAAAAATCCTCTAAAATATTATTAAAAATTAAATAAGATAATATTGCCAAGGTATTGTTCATAAAGCTTGCCACAGAATAAACATTAATCAAATTTACCGTGAGTAATCCCTTTGCCTCCCTAGCTGCAGAGACCTAGAGCCCAGAGAAAGCAAAACAAACGTACAGTAATTACTGGAAGTTTTCATTTCATTTGTTCTTGGTAATTTTAGGCTCCGGAATCACAAGGCATTGTTTATAAATTGGTTCAATTGCCCTGTGATGGATCACAAGGAAGGCTTGAAATTATTTTTGTGTTAAAAGTTATACAGTATTAAGGCACATCTTCAAGGCTGGTGTGGTGGCTCAGTGGGTAAAGGGACTTGTGGCCAAGACTGATGACCTGAAGCCAATCCCTTGAAACCCCAGAAAGGTGGAAAGAGAGACCAGTCCCGAAGGAAAGTTGTCTTCTGACCTCCACATGTGTGGCGTGTTCTCTGAGACTTGGAGTCCTGACTCAGCCAGGCTTCAACGCCCTGTAAGGACTGGTCTACTCTCTCAGTGTCTGTGTGTGGGAGGCCAGGCTGACTGTCCCCTTCAGGACTGGAGGAAGTCTGCAGGTTGGGAGGAAGTACAAAGCTCTAAGAAGGAAGTGACTGGATGATTAGCAGGGATGGAGAGAGCAGCAAGCCATAGCAGGACATCAATGAGGGAAGACCCAGGGTGGCAGGGACCAAGCCTCCAGAGTCAGCACTGTCCTGCAGTCCTTCCTTCTCTCAAGCGCACCGGCCAGTTAGGAGCGCTTATCGGAGGGACTGTACAGGCAAGAATGCCATGACTGGTGGTAAATAATGCCCTCTTCCTGGCAATCCAGCCTGCCAACAGGAGTACAGGACTGTTCTTGTATCTAAGCAGTGGTGCTTATTCAATTCCCACTCTTAACAATGTAGAGTTAACTAGAAATGTCCAAACCTTTATACCTGCTGTGGTCCCACAAGTGAGCACTCCATCTGACCTCCTTCCAGTCCCAGAGATCTCGAAAGAAGCCAAACAAGCAAGTAAACATCCCTAGCCAGGATCCACCAGTCAGCAGAACAGAGAAAAGTGTAAAAAAACTATAGAGAAGCTGTGACCAGGGAAACAAGGAAGCAGAGAGAGCAAGGTGGTAGAGGAGGAGTGAGGTGAGGGCGGGGCTTCAAGGTTAGACAAAAAGGGCAATGGCGGGGAGGGTCCCACTGGGAAATAGATTTATGACAAAGCAGGTCATGCTGAAGGAATCTTGACAATTACCTTTTCAGAGCTGGACCTCATACCCTCGGCTGGAAAACAGACTGGCGTGAATGGGTAGACGAGGGGTCAGTTGGAGAAGGCAAATGCTTTTACCCAAGATGTTGTGCTTTTCCAAGTAGAAAGCAGCCATGTTAAGGGATATTCCAAGGAGACCCTCCAAGCCCCAGACAGACCTGCATGTGTTCTCATCCCTGCAGTTTCCCAAATAGATCTTGGTGTGTAGTCACTAGGGCACACAGTCGCTCCCGTCTGCGCAGTCCTGTACAAAATTCCTGTCTCGGATCTCGGTCCCCGACACTGATGCCTTTGTTCTGCTCCACATTGTCACCAGAACACAGACCTCTTGGTGCAAGCGCCTCCATCCTTAGCTACAGACAGACCCACTTGTGAAAGAGCTCAGATCAAAGCAGAGCAGCAGCTGTGTCCACGGCCTCCTGAACAGGGCTTCTGACCACCATCTGTGTCTCTTGAAGGACAGGGGTGGGGATTGGCAAAGAACTTAGAGACCTCACCTTCTGTGTTTTATGTGTGTTTGGATGGCTTCTTCCAATGACCTAGAGAAAGGCAGTATATCTATCGGTTCAGGGACTGACAGGACTTAAAGAATGAAGCTAGCAGGCTGGCATTATTACCCTTGTCTTCTTTGGCTGGATAGAATCTGAAATCAGGGCACTTGGTGACATAAACCTGTTGTTCGGCTGGCAGGACATTTTGGTGGCTTTTGACTGGTACTCCAGTAAACAGGATAAAATATAATTTCCCCTTCAGGCCTTTCCCCTAACCTCATCTCTCCATCTTTAAGACTTTATCCAACTTCAGCCTCTTTGGAAGCATCCCAAGACCATGCATCATCAACTGAAATCTGTTCACAGCCATGGCAGGGCCTTCTGTCTTCCCTACCTTAGCGGGCACTGCTGGAGGGCAAGCAGCAGGTCTAACTTTGGGGCTCTGAACAAGCTTTTGTTGGGAACTTTCTCTGTGCCAGGAGCTGGACCAGACTCTAGGAAGTTAGCCACAAACAGAGCATGCCCACGTCTGCACTTGAGGAGCTACAGGCTACCCAGTAAGATTGTCACTAGAGAAGTTGCCGCAGCAGGAAGCAGCAGAGACCAGTTTTCTTGAGAGCTCTAAAGGATAAAGTTAGGGCGCTAGAAGGGGCCTGTGGGTTTCTGTTTCCTGAAGATATAGCAAAGAACTGACACATGACAAGACACTTTTATAAAGAAGGCTTTCTGTAGAGAGGGATCAGTGAACACGGCACTTACTTCACAAGCATAAGGACCCTGACTTGGTCCCCAGCGCCCACTTAAGAAATCTAGCATTGCCGTACACACTTGGCTATCCCAGAGTTGGCAAGGCAGAGGCAGGTCAATGAGAGACTGTCTCGGAATGCAAGACAGACCTAAGAACCAACACCTGAAGCTGACCTCTGGCTTCCATGTGCGTGTACACATGCACACCCTGCTCGTACACCCTGCACACACAAACACACAGACAGTAAACATAAGGGAAAGAGCAGCCCTCAGTGGGCGTGGGAGTGGGCGGAGGGGTGTCAGCCTCGCGTGGAACTCTCCCTGGTCCTTGAGTGTGCAGCTGCAGAAGGCTTTGTTCTATAGAACTGAGAACCTCACCCACAACGTCCAAGTCAGTAACTAAATTGAAAACTGTAAAGCTTTCCATCTAAATGGAGGTTTTATGACTTCCAGAAACCTGTAACATCCCCCGCCCCACGGGGATTCCACTGTGGATTGATGCATGGCAGATTTTCAATGTCTGATTTATTCCTGGCAACAGTTGACTTTCTGTAATTCACGGAAGGTTCTGTCTGAGAAGGAGAGGGTTTTGAAAACACCAAGGCTAGCGGCTCTTATCTGGGATAGCACCTAGCAACTCAGAGGGACCCCTGCTGTCACCACTAGGGTCCCTGCTCTGCTCAGGCGGTGGCCTAGTTCAGTATGTAAGAGGATGAGGAGTCAGGGAGTAAGGCTAGCCACGGGGCTGCTGTACCGCCCACACCTGGCTTCTGAGGACAAAGCTATGCACACACATCCTACAGACAGGTCCTGCTTGCCTGTGAGAGAGGGCGACTCTGCAATGGTCTCTCCCCTCTCAGTCTTACCCGGGGCACTCTATGGTCCACCCAAACCCTCTGGGAAAGCTGTAAAGTCTCCCCATTATGTTCAACAGGGTGTCAGCAGAGAGGTGCAGCTTACAAGATCGTGCCCAGCAGGCCAAAGGGTCTAAAATAAATGTTAACTCGTAAAACATGCGTGGCACATCCGTGGGGCTCAAGGAAAGCTGACCCAACATAAAGGAAAACAATACAGTAAGAGAATGGCTTAACCCTGTAGTGACAGGGGCAGGAATGTTGGTGTTGAGCTTTTGTTTGTTTGCTTGTTTTTGTTTTTTATCTTACCTCTTAAACAGATAAACAAATAGAAAACAAAATACATTTTGCTTTCCAGAAATGATATATGTTTGTTTTTTTTCTAAGACTTTGGGGGCTTTTTCAGTTTACAAAAAGAGTGAGTGAAATATTCACAATGCACACTGCCCCATGCTAAGCCTTGACCATAAAATGGTGGTTGGAAGGGAGTGCGGGCACAGCTCAGTAGGCACAAGGCTCCTATGGCATTTGCGAGGCCCTGGATCCGATTCCCAGCACGGCACAACCAAGGCATGTTTGTGCTTGATTGTTATCGAAGCACTTGGGAGGTGGGAGCAGGAGAATCAGCAGTCTAAGGAAGGACTCCACTCTGTAGGGAGTTTGAGACCAGCCTCAAAACAAAAAACAAACAAACAAAAAACAGTAATAAAGGAAGCATCGGCAGCCACGCTGCAAAGTCTGATGACAAACACTTAAGCAAACCACTGCGATATTCAGGGTCCTGGGGCGACACTGAGAAGGTACTGGGAAGAATGGGAGAACCCAGAGTGCTGGAGACAGATGGGGGGTGCCTGAAGTCAGGTGCTGGCAGCACGGAGTTCCTTCCAAAGGAGTGACCTTAAACAATGGCATTTGAACATGGCCTTCAGCCTGAGTAGAGGTGACAATACTTCTATGAGAAGGAGGTACCTCAGTCCCACACCTTCATAACTGACCAGCCGGGCTAGTGTAGGACAGCACCAAGGGATGTCTGGAAGTGGTTTCCAGAGCATGCACACAGCAAATGGCCTCTCTTAGCTCTGCAGAATAAACAAAGGCTTGGCAGATCCTCTGTTTTAAAGCAGGAAGTCACTGGTGAGTCCCTGGCTGTGTAGACTCTCTCCAGCCTTGTTCCACTTCCATTTCCTGGTATACATTAAGCTTGCCGTGTTTCCATATCACAACACACACACACACACACACACAATGCTGCTTATTAATTCAATAAAACAGTTGGTGTGTCAAATAAAATGTTTACAAGCATGAATTTATCTATTTCCTGCGGAGAATCCTTTGAAAGGCACGTGACTTGCTGCTAGGGCACAGTGGCATTTGAAGCAGGGCATGGATAAACTTCCTAATAATTTAATTGCTGTGTATTTACTTTAATGTGTAATATTCATATAAAATGAGGGCCATATCACAATAGCAATTTTGTAGCTGTAATAACTGATTTTTTTCACTGTCAGTTGTAATATAAAAGTTCTTGTTTAAATACACCTGTTTATGGGCTGGAGACTTGGTGTGTTTTCAGAGGCCCCAGGTTGGGTTCCCAGCACCCACCTCAGGCAGTTGACAACCATCTCAAACTTTAGCTCTTGGGACTTGACAGCCTTTTCTGGCTTCTGTGGACACCTGTGCCTGCATGCACACACACAGACACAGTCATGCACTGGGTCACACACAACCCACATAAATAAAAATCAGTGTGTACTTACATATATTTGCATATGGGAAGCAAAGATTAAAAGGTTATTTCTATAATGGCAAATTAATGAAGGAAGGAAAGATTCATTGAGACCCATGAGATGGGGACCCTTGAACGATGCCCGTTGCCATTAACTTATATTTCCAGTTCATTTATTTTTTACCTCTGACATGAGCTTCCCTGAGACCCAGTTGGCTTTGCACAGAGATGGTTTAAATGTTTTTGTTTTGTTAAGTTACCTGCTCCTTGTCCATGAAAGGAGGACTCTTGACGTCAAGTCTTATTAAACGTGGAGGGACCTCAGTTAACTCTTAAGTCAGCCTCTATGTTGTCATATCCCATCAGGCTGTAGAAACTGAGTCCAGCAAATGTCAGCCAGGATTCAAAGCCAGAATCCTCTCTCTGTCTTCACCCTCGCTACCAGATGGCGCTTCATCAGTCAACTCCAGTCTCTCAGCATTTTTGTTGACTCTGATCTGTTTGACAAAGTGTGTGGGTTGTTAGACTATTTTTCCCTCGAGACAGCCTAACAAACAAGCCTTCACCTGGGGGAATGAATGCTAGCCACAGGAGAGGAGACACCGTAGTCCCTGGTAGGACGCGGGATGCCACGTGCTGTGTCTTCAGCTCCTTCTGGAGCCCCTCTCAGAAGCATTTTCCTCCCTCTTGTCATCTGCACACTTCTCTGTCATTTTCAAAATGATTTTTGAAGCCTCGAGTTTAGATGATATGTCACAAGGAAAGTAAGTGAGGAAGGCACTGAGAAGCCATGGCCAAAATGACAGCCTGGGACGGGGACACTGATGTGGAGGTAGCTCAGTCACAGAGGGTTTTCCTGGGGACATCCTCCTGTCAGGACAGAGCCTCCTGGCTTAGTCCAGGGACTAGCAATGCTTCTCTGCAAAGGGCCAGGGAGTCTGCAGATCGCACAGTCTCTGCAGCGGTGCCTTGACTGGAAAGCAGCTATAGACTAAGTAAACGAATGACTTTTTCCAATAAACCTCTTTATTTACAAAGCAAGTGATGGGCTGTATTTGGCCCAGAGTAGCTCACCAATTCTCAGCCCATTGGGTGGGAGTTTAGCCCCTGGAATCAAATGGATCCAAGACACACCTGGTTCTTAGAGTTGCCTGTTGTGGGATCCTGAGCAAAATCCAGCAAATCTACCTGTCTTACTCATAATTGAAATCGCAAGGCTTTGCATGCTCTGAATAAAAGGATAAATGGCTCCAGGATTTATTATCATGATCTTCTTCACAGTTAAAACTAAAGATCCAATCAGGTCTCCTCACACTACTGCAGCATTTTGATCATATTGATATTGCACATGTATTATCTCTTTCTTTTTTACTTGGTTTTCTATTAAGCTATGAATTGATCATGTGACAGCCTTTGGACCTTTGCTTGCCTTTGTAAATAAAGTTTTATAGATACAACAGGATGCTTTTACCCTACAAGCGAAGAGGGGAATTTGAGCAAGCAGAGATCTGTGTTCCATAGTCCTTTATCAAAGACATTTTCTCTCTCCTGTGCTGGCTGAGCAAGAAAACCCATTGAATCCCATATTTGATTAGTTATATTTCTTTGGTTTTTGCTCAGACATCTCCTGAGAACATCTCACCTTCCCCTTCCTGCCTGTGAACTTCCGTTTAGGAATCATGATGGTTGTTGTGGTGACCCTCCAACGTCAGTGAGATTCTGTCCCTGGTCATGAAAGTCCTATGTGGAGGTCCCCGACTTAGTATAAACTAGTGTTGCCCCTCAGCTTGCCCTTTGTGGCTGCTTCTTCTTCACAGAGGTCTCCCCTACGTGAAGTAATTTACTTCTTATCCCAGAGTAAACTCACCCCACGCCACTCTGCCCAGCTTTCCTCACACACTCTTGCTAACCTTCTACACGAGTCTGCTGAGAGTCTAACGGGAACATCTACAACAGGGATATCATTATAATAGGTGTCAAAAGTGCCACTGCTCTCCCAGAACACCCCGGTCTTGACAAGACAGATGAAGCCTACAGCTTTCTGTTTGTACTTAAGCTCCCAGAAGCCAGGACTGCAGGCTTTTTCTCACATTGTGAGTCACCGGTGGCTGTTCTTTCAGATATCCATTTGTCCAGAAGATTCTGCCTTTCAGAATTTTTCCCAAGATTTTCAGGCTGCAGTGTGAAATCTCTTGCAGGGAATGGAAAAGAATGTGCCGGTACCTTTTGGCTTCAGTGTTTTACATGAGAACCATGATTATTGTGGCTTCAGTGGTAAAATGTGTCTGTTGGACCTTTTGATTAAGAGCTACAAACCCCAGCACAGCAAGGCTTAAGCCAGTTAACTAAAGCATTCGGGACAAGCTGGCTTCAAGAAGTGCTGGTTCAAGGCCTCGGGTCACAATTTGAAAAGGCTTACTCTCACTTCTCTGGTCCACTTCCAATCTGTTGGCTTCATCCCAAGCCATTATGACACCTCATGGTGGCCTGGTGGCAATGAGACCGGCTATCATCCCCTCGGCACTAAGTCCAGCCTCAGCAAGCTGCTCCAGATCCCATACTCTAGTCAATGTCTCGTGACCTATGATTGGGTATGCTGGTGGTCAGGCCCACTCTGGCTAGAGACACCCAATACTCTGATGAGGGAAATACGGGACTTGTCGCCCGTAGACCTAAAGGACAGCTAGTTTGCTTGCCTAGAGTCATGTGAATAATAGCAGGGGCTCCTAAGGCAAGATCAGAAGGTGTCAGAAACATAGTGGATGAATGACAGGAGAAAACAACAACGAATTTCTTCTCTATAAACAACCAGCTTGCTCGCCAGGCTGCTTTTCTCCTTGCTTCCTGTGGCAGACTTTCTCAGCAACAGCGCTAGTCATATTTGGGACCATGCGGCCATCCTGTGAATTGTCAAATCTTGAACAGTGTGGCTGTCCCCTCCCTGTTAGATGGCAGGAGCAGCGTCTCCCTGTCTCCCTGTCATTGTAGCCTAACCCCTGGGAGTCACAGGTGTTGAGTTGAGAAGCATCAGTAGCCAATGTTTACAAGTGAGTGGCAGCCAGAGTGAGTGCCCATTCCTCACCAGGGATAGGACCCTAAAGGGAAAGAGTGGTCCCTGGGTTGAAACTGGCAACCCCCAAGCACCTCCAAGGCCTTATTTGACTGGTACCTTCTCCAAGGAAAGGGAAGGTCTTCAGACTCAGAGAGACTCAGCCAAACCTATTGGCATAAGTTGAAAAGGAATTCTGGGGCCAGGAAGGTCAAAGCTCGAATCCCATTTGTATCTGACTCTTGGCCGATAATCTTGGGCTACTTAGTTAACTCCCGAGTCCGGGTGTTCTCTCTCCTAAGATATGAAGACCGTGCTAGTGTTGATGTGGGGCACAGTTATAACTAACGAGAAGAGGTAGGAATTCTCACGTTGTCACGGTTACAAACATCACTAGCCAGGATCCCCAACCTGGACCCACGGATAGTGAGGACCAGATCATAGAGGATGGCCCAGCGCTTTGTAGGATGTCAGGTCGTTTCCCTGGCATTGGTACTTTCATGTCAGCAACAGGGCCAAAGGCTCTAGGGTGGGTGAGATGACTCATGACCCATGTCATGATGCACACACACACACAAAGGGGGGGCTAAGGTGTTTGTAGACATTGTCAAATGTTTCCTGGGGATGGAATGTCTACAATGATAGAGAAAGGGGGACAAAATTAATTCCCTGAAGTCCACTGATTTAAATACTCCAGGGCCAGCATGTCCAGAGGGAAAGAATAATAATTCTATTGGTTTATCCTATTTTTCAAGGCAGACTCCATGGCTGGCACAGGAAAAAAAGGGGGCTACTTGCAAACATGTTTAGGAAAGAGTCTGAGGCCCCCAGGCCTGACCCAGTAGATGATGGTATTCACAGCTCCAATTTCTTGCTGCAGAGGGAGATGGAGAAGGCATGCCTATCTCCTTTGGCCTTTATCTCCAGAAGTGCTGCCTGCAGGCCTTCAGACCACACTCCTATTTCCAGCTCCAGGCTTGCCCAGGGGATCCATGAAGTCTGTCCAGTTAGTTGCTTAAAGTGTGTCCTCCTGTCTGGCTCCAGGTGGGAAATCATCACTCCGAAGCTCTGCTCACATGTTGTAATGAAAACGTTTGTTACCTTTAATGAAAACCATAGGCCAGGCCATGAATCCTGTGGCCTTTCAGACGTATGTGCACAGCTGTGCAGAAATACGGAAGTGCTGGGGGTATAGGATCCTTCATTTTCCCATGATTGCCTGACACCGAGGTTCCTGGGGGTCAGCAGAATGCTACATCAGATTTAAAGTCGGTAAAGTCAGCTTCCAGCCTTGGCCATGTAGGACCAGGGAATGGCTGTGACTCAGAGCTTAGTATACTTTGCCACGGTGAGCTCAGGGGCCAAAGTCAAGGCTGTGTTTTTAATGTGAAATGTTCTGAGTGGACTTATGTGTGTGACCCTTGATTGCCAGATGGTGTCACTGTTTTGGAGGTGGTGGAAACCTCTAGAAGGTGAAGGTTTACTGGAGGAAGTAGGCCAACAGAGAGCAGGCCAACAGCCTAGTCCCCCTCACTTCCGGTCTGCTCTCTGTTTCCTGACTGTGGATTCAGTGTGAACAGCGCAAGTGCATCACACACTGCGTGCCTTTCTCACCATGGCACATTGTATCTCCCTGTCTAGTTTTTTTTTTTTTCATAGAATTTACTTTGGTCATCGTCTGCCTACCCGCAACTCTGTTTCTAAAAAGAGAAGCCCCTTTGGTGCTGACCAGGTCCTCCCAAACATGAAGTCTATCTCCCTTGAGGTGCGCCTCGTAGGCCGAGGGTCACTCTACTGAAGAACACTGACTGTCCCTCCCCAAGCAGGTATCAATTGCAAACAACTTCTTGGTTTAGGGTGGGACTTTGTGCTCACGCCCTTCTCAGTACTTGGATTTTGTCTGGTTTGAATGTGTGTGAGTTTGTGTGGGTCTCTGTCAGTTTAGCCCTGTTGTGTTTAGAAAACACGTTTTCTCTGGAATCGTCCACCACCTCTGGCCCTTCCAGTCTTTCCTCCTCCTCCCGACGGACCGCTAACTATATCCTTTAGTGAATGTAAGCCAAATAAACATTTCCTCTGCTAAAAAAATAGTAATAATAATAATAATTTGGAGTCATGCAAATCTAAATAGCTACATGGAACTAGCACATGTTAAAACCGCTAACTCACTAACCTGGAGAATAGAGACCACGTGACCTGCATCCTAGCTACTAAGTTAGGTGAGCTCACAAATCATTTAACACATAAGAAACACTCAAATGTATGATTACCATATGTAACAAATTTTCAGGATTCGAAGCCATTTCCTTCCATTCTTCATCCATTATTCAACTGTTTTAGTTAGTGCCTACTTTTTCATCTGTGTTAGCAATTTGTAATTCAGCCACAAAACGAGCGGTCTCACGCTGCTTTCTAGTTAATAAAAGTGTGAAAGACTAATGTGTGGAAAAGACAACTTCCTTGTCCCCCTGGAATCTGGCTCCTGAGATAGCTCGAGGGAAGCAAACTGTCTCCAGTCAGTTAGGCACCTCAAAAATCAGGTAGAAACTCAGAGGCTGAGACTTCCTAATCCTTCCTTCCACAGATCTAGAACATTCAATTATCACATTTTGATTTTCAAAAAGAAGTGAACTCTCCAGGCAAGTGACAAGGAAGTTTGCGGGGATTTATTGCAGGCTTACCCCTTATCTATCCCAAGAGTCCTTTGATTTATGCAGTTTATCCTATAGCCCAAGAATCGGCCTTGTTGGATGGATGAGGAATGCAGCTTCAAGGCCAAGGTTGTGGTTTGCTGTGTCCTTGGATGGTTACAATTCCCTCTTCATAGATTTCTCTTACCTTTAGGACTCAGTATGATTTAATTGCCGGGAAAGCTCTGCCTATATGCTGGGGCCACTTCCAATTGCCACCTCATGCTCCTACAAATAAATGTAGCTTCAATGGAAAAAGGAAGGTGGCCCACCCTTGCTGCTGACAAAATCCCCACAGGGAGAGAGAAGCACCTGAGGAATGGACCAGGTCCTGTGAGGAAGAGCAAGCGGTGGGCCACGTAGCTGTGTTCCACTAAAGTGAGGTTTTCACCGGGTTTTCTGTGGAAGGTCTCAACTCCCAGTTGAGCCCTGAAAGCAGGGAGCCTGGCTATTACCCCCCAATGCCTGGAGAAGCCGTTTGTAGCTCTCTCCTATTAGATACAGCTCCAGGATCCAATGTAAGCTTAACCTCCTGCAAGACACATCTGATAGTCTCTCACATCCAAAATAGGATTGTCACGATTTTGTGGTTTAACTTCTTCCCAGTATTATTTTTTTTCCATTTATCTGTGTTTTATTCTATCCCTCTCCCTACTAGTCCAAGAATGCAGAAGAAATCCACAGTTTTCTGGGTGGCTAAAGGTGTACTCAGTGCCCGGTGTGTGTTCAGGAATGTGGCTGGCTCTCCAAGAGGTGCAGGACGTCCACGCTGTCCCTAACTTCGAGACGCATGGAGATCCGCACAGACAGTAGATGATCCAACCTGCCATACAGTCATGGATTCACCACTGCCCTGTTAACCTATTTACACTCCCTTGGCTTTCCCGGCCTGAAGGAGAAAAGGCCTTTGCCTTCCCCTTTTCTGGTTAATCGCCAGGTGGTCCTGAGCCACCTGTCACTTTGCCAAAGTCTAAATCCCCCCCGCCAGTCTCAGCTTTCTCTCCCTGTTAACATTCAGAGCTCACGTTGCATTAAATGGTTAAAGGAAAAAAAAGGGGGGGGGGAAGCGCAAATGTGTGCCATTAAACTGGTCATGACAGAGGGTCGTTAGTATTAAGAAATTCTAGCATGGGATAATGCTTGACAGAGTGTCGTTAGTATTAGGAAATTCTAGCATGGGATAATGCTTTTTGGCACGATCTCCTCTGAGCAGGAAGCCTGCACTGGAGAAGGTATGCGAGCAGAGAGCGAGGGGCATCTGTTTGTTCTCAGTTTCCCTGACAGCCGGGATGGCTTGTTTGTGTCAGCGTTCCCTGGGATGGTAACTGCGATCTCACAGAAGGGTCAAAGTCCACCAGACCTTTGTGCCTGCTCAGGGGCCCGCCCCAGGCCTCTTCTCTCCTGCCCCCTGGTCCCCTCTAAATTAAATCACATTCCACTGCCTGTTATTGGATAATGCCTGGACAAAATACTCTTGCACACACTCCTTGCTTAAGGCGAAGTGACTGGAACAGAGGGCTGCTGGCTAGGAGCCATGGACTAATTGCTGTATGCCCATTTCCCCTCGCCAGAGGCACACCCAGCATTGACAAATCTATGGCTATTTCCCAATTTCTTCAGGTCTCTCTGAAACAATCAGGGAAATATTCACTGGGGTGGGGGAACAGCCTGCATGGGGGCGGAAAGAGAAGCTAATTCTCTCTAGGCACTGGCACCTTCAACTCACTCTGTTTAATCTCCTGTTATTTTGATCGCGGTGATCTGGGTTTTTAATTTCCTGTAATCCAGAAAGGAATGCTGTTCTCTTCCTTAAGTATCTGTGGGATCTGCCTTTCACGTTCCAGAAGAATCTTAACAGAGATGTTTTGTCAACGACTGGATGTTTCATTAGAAATCCAAAGATTCCCGTTAACTTGACTTATTTCCGTGGCTCCGATCAACTTTCAGCTTAATAATTCATGATGTTTAATAACCTGTTCATATCATTGCCAAAATTATTGATTTAATAATATTTGGTTGTTAATAATCGAGGAGGGGGAAGGGGTTTCTTATCGTTTACATCAATTTCTATCTTATTGCCTTGCAAATCTTGGGGGGACAATAATCGCCAAGACCTTTAATATCTTGTCATTTTTCTTGGTAGAAGTCAGGAAATGGTTTTGGGTTCTTAAATATGACTTGTCTTCACTTTTATTTTCATATTTTGGAGGCTTGGGGTTTATTTTCGATGTGAGCTGTGGTCTCACTACGCAGCCCAAGCTGACCTTGAACTTAAAGTTCTCCCTCCTCCTCCTCCAGGCCTGTGCTTGCTGGGGTTATGGAGGCCTGTGCTGGGCAGCACAACTGGCTAGTCTCTGCATTCTTGAACTTCAAAGGATACACTGAAGACATCCAATTAATCTAACTCGTCCTGATTGAAACACTTCCTAGGAGTTTGGGCCAGCCACACCCACTCAGCCCTCGCTCCTCAGTCTCTCTAGCAAATTTCTGTGGGCTCTTTTGTCTCCTTTCACAGTCACCTTTAATCGAATTCTGTTGTGATCACGTCTGTGGTTTCCTTCCGGGAACCCACTTTACAATCTGAAGTAAGAATGGGGCTGGAAAATTCATCATGGATTTGTCTTGGCAAGGTGGGGTGTCAGGCCGCTTTCTCCTCAGAGCTCCTGCAGAAGTCGGAGCTGAGGTGGGCAGGCAAGAAGCAGTGCCTCGCCTCTTTTTGGAAAAAAAAAAGTGAAAATCAAATGTATGGACCACATACATACTTATTGATTTCCTTATAACTTCAGAGTCCCCCTGCTTTACCTTTGCTTCAAAAGAACCCTTTCAGAGACCGAGCATGGTGGCGCACACCTTTAACTTCCGCATCCCATGGAGGCAGGTGGATCTCCACGGGTGTGAGGCCAACGCCATCTACACTGTGAGCTCCAGACCAACCAGGGCTGCAGAGCGAGGCACTATCTCAAAGTTAATTAACTAATTAAAGATAAAACTTTCCAAACTCCTTTATGAATCTCCTTTGCAAGATGCCCTTGTTGTTAGACCATCCTTACCTGGGCCTCTTTCTTCAGGCCCTGTTCCAAGAAGAACCCTCTTTATCCCCAATTTTATTCAATACCTAATGGTATTATGGCACACGTCCAAAACTTAACCTTCCGGGCAGTAAGAAATTTCCTTGTAGTGCTGTTTCTCAATGGAAACTGACTTCCTGCATCAGATACAGAGGGTGATGGGTATACAACCGGATGAAGGAAATCATTAGAATTCCCCTACCCAGGGCTCTATGTGTTCCAAGCATGCTGGGAATGTGCCTGGTTGGGAGTGGATCAACGATCAACACGTCTACTCAATGTTGAGGGCGAGAGAGGAAATTCCTTAATAAGCCGCAGGGAGGGAAAGGTGTCTATGGCTTGACCGAGCCTGTAGACCACCCAGGTAAGACGCAGAGGGCGCCCACAGATTCCCAGATGAATACCCATGCTGGGGTCCTCACTGAGGTCCCTAGATCCCCTCCATTACCCAGCATGGAAATGAGCCATTATTGCAAAGTAAAAAGTATGTCTTGGGGTCCAGTTGTACAGCTCACGTGATTTAGGATACAGCATCGATCTTCAGTTGGTGTAACCCACTTGGTGAATGTTTTACCTTGGTTTCTGTTGCTGTCATAAACACTCCAACCAAAAAGAAACATAGGGAGGGAAATAGTTCCCTCCATCTTATTGGTCACTGTCTACCTTTGGGAAGTCAAGGCAGGCCAACTTGCTGTTCTACACAGCATCACCTCCAACCAAGGAACTCAAGACAAGGAAGCATGGCAGAAGCCATGGAGGAAGCTCCTTCCTTTACAGGCTCATGTTTAGCTAGCGTTTTTATGGAGCCCAGGACCTCCTGGGTAGATATAGTGCTGCCCACAGTAGACTGGGCTCTCCTGCATCAGTGTTCAAAACAATCCCCCAGACATGCCCACTGGGCCAATCAGATCTGGGCAGTCCCTCAACTGAGATTCCCTTCTCAGGTGATTCCAGGTTTATCTGTCAAACTGACAGTTTAACTAGCTAGGAGAGTGGGTTATATCAACGAGAGAGTGACAGTAGAATACAGCTGAGGGCCTTGCCTGTAGCAAAGGAAATAACATGTCCTTTGTTGTTCTTTATTTTTAAAAATAAGCTTTGGGTGACATTACAAAATGATCCAAAAGCCCCCAAAGTTTCAAAAGTTCCTACTGTCTCCATGTAGGGAGACAGTCACAAGTCCTATGCCAGAACTCTACCTTTCAAGTACATTAAAATACATAATTCTTGTATTTAAAGAGGTGGCAGATTTCTAATGGCTTCACTGACTACGAGAGGTTGTGGTTTACACCCACTTCAGCCAGCACGCAAAGGCTCAGGACACAGTGTTGTAGAGCGCTGCCTCTCGGGTAAGTGACCAGCAGACCACAGAGTCCCCAGAGGTGGCTCCTCAGCGAAGCTTCCAGGACCTAAGGATCTTAAAGAGGGTACTACCATGAAATCAGACGGCACCAGGTGTCCAGTGCCTACTTGGGAACTGAGAGCTCTTTTTGAGGGAAAATACAGTGTCACACAGAAGCCAAGAGGAAATGGGAAGTGAACATTTTGTTCAAGAAAAGCAGCACACTCCAGCCCGGCTTTGAAAGTATAGAATAGCCAGAGCCGCCATTACCCCGGGTAACTTAGTTAAAGGCCATCTTATCTGTTCTTCCTGCCACGGCCAATTTGAGGCTCATCCGTAGACCAGCCTGACTTCCAGAAAGTTCAAGTGCAGGTGTAGCCTTTGCTCCTGCCCGGCTATACATCAGGTTTGCTGCCAACACTTCAGTCCTGGCCACTCTCAACGTGACGGTTCTGGCCGAGGTTCTGCTGTTTCGTGATGAATCCGGCTTTCGTCACCCAGATTTTAATATTCATCAAGGTGCTGATACAAATGGGACAAGATCTTATTACCAGAATTCTTGAACTTACACCAGTTTCGGGAGTAGAGAAATAGATTTCACCTGAGAACGCTCTTAATGTTAAGTCAGAGCCCAATTGATCTGATGGACTTTTAATGACTTCGCTGATAAGAGAGAGAGTGCCTTAGACCTGCTCCAGCCAGTGTGAAAAGGCTGATGGCAATTTGCATGGCCCGATGAGATCTCAAATGGGAGGAATGGACCTTCAAGTTCAAAGAGGTTGCACGCTTGCCACAGAAGAGACGTGAACTGTGCAGGGCTGGGTACAGAAACCAGCAAGCGCGTAGGTTCTGTGCTTCTCAAGATGCCTAAGCACATACACCAAAATTACAGAGAACTGGGGATCTGGGGGTGCTGTGACTGAAGGCTGGCGGGTTGAACACACACACACACACACACACACACACACACACACACAAACACACACTCAGCAAAAAGAAACGAGGAAAGCCAAAAACAAAGGAAGCATTTCCCCACCGCTAAGAGACAATTTAAGCTGCTAAGAGCCCCCACCTGTGATCCACATCTCTCGCTTGCACTTTAAGCAAATGGGAGGTTTTAGCAGGACATTATCACCTGCGGAGCCCAGTAATGGGTAATTGAGTAGGGAAAGGGGCCATGCATTTCTGATTAATATTTACCAAAGTCAGTGTGTGTTTTGCCTCAACCGTTAATGACTTGACAGATCAAGTCGAACAAAAAGGATAGTGTCGCTGGAAAACGGGGCATTGTGCTCCTCAGACGCTGCCTCCTCTCCGCTTGGCTTACGATGAATGCTATTCTTTAATAGCAAACTGGTATTCGTAAAGAACTTATTACGGAGACTCCGAGGAGCCAAGAATGAAGGAATGCCTGACTGGCAGTGATCAATCAGTCCCCTTTTTAACATGAGCTGATCCTTCCTTTCCAAGTAACAGTTCATACAAAGGTCTCTAACATAAATACGCAAGTCATGGGAGCCATTACAGCTCCTGGTCCTGCTCACGGTTCCATGTACACTTGGGGAGAAGATGACCCCTGCCAGTCCTAACAGCGGTTAATTATTGACAACTGTAAAGTAGTAATCTTCAAATAGCAAAAGAAAGTCATGTTTAGTTAAAGATTCTGCACCCTTGGAGCAGAATTCATATGGGAGCAGCCCTGGGAAGTGCTGACCAGTGAACTGGACCCAGAACATTGAGGGGCTGTGGAAGGTTTCATTTTCAGCATGGCTGATCCACTCTGTGGTCACACGGTACTTGGGGTGACTTCTCTTCTCTTGCTCAAAACCTCTTTTGCGCGATTGGTTTGGTTTTTTGAGGCAGGGTTTCATATAGCCCGGGATGACCTCAAACTGGATATCTTGCCCAGAATGGCCTTGAACTCCAGGTCAGATCCTCCTGCATCTTCTCCCAGCTGTTGGGATTACAGGTGTGTGTCAACACACACAGCTCCAGAGGCCTATAGAGCAGGGTTTCTTCACTGTCGAGCCAACACTAACATCTGGGGCTAGGCTGCGCTTTGCAGTGGGGATTATCCTAGGATTTCCCAGTGCAGAGATTATATGGAAATCAGCTAGACTTCTTCCTGAGCTCCTCGCCCACCCACAGTCCCTCTCCCTGTGCCCAGCTCCAGTGTACCCCCTTCTGAAATACACCCTGTGGTTGAGAACTTGAACCCCCAGCTTCATCAGTTCAGTTCTTTCTCTTCTTCATGCTAGCCATGTGACCTCAAGCCAGGAACTCACTCCCTCAGCTGCCCTGTACCTCCATTTTCTCATCTGTAGTCTACACGGGGTCCTCACGGGAACCTGTCACATAAGGCCACAGGAGAAAACACTGCTAGTGTGTAAGACGTGCATGATGACCACGCTTATTTTTCTTTTATCTCTTGGTTGGAAAGTCCCTGTTTCTTCCTTTTCTATGGGCATGGTTTGCATAGAATCACAGAATTCTTTTCGTGAAACCACGTTAGAGTATGTCATGTGACAACCCCTAAACCACAGGCCAAAATACTGACAACTGGGGTCACTTAGGATTATGAGAGCCAATGTGTGTGTATGTGTGTGTGTGTGTGTGTGTGCACGCGTGCACGCACACATGTACATGAGAACGTGTGTGCTGCCCACATCTCCCTGAGGGATTACGGGTAAAGTTGAACTTTCCTCCTACTACTACCAAGAGTAAGGATAGAATAGCAAGGGTACCAGGCATCTTTGGACTCTCAGTTGGTAAGATGTCTCCTAATCCATTGAGGGGGCACTTCTGAACCCAGAGTCCTTCAGCTGAGAGACTGCAGCTGAAGTGACTGCTGGTCCTTCTTCTCCCAGTTCCTCCTCAACTCAAGATTCCCGTGCATCAGAATGGGGACCACATTTCCTTTGGAAATGAGAGCTTCCTTAAGCATAGATTTCTAAGGTGAAGTAGTACCCAATGCCTGGAATCCCAACACTCAGGAAGTGGAGGCAAGATGATTGCTGTGAATTCAAGGCCAGTAGGAGTGATACACACATACATACATACATACATACATACATGTATGAGATATGGATCTCTACATTCCAACTTTGTTCTGTTAGTTTAGACATGTAACATTGGGGCCTGAGAATCTGCATTTTTAGCTGCATTCCCACACAAGCTTCCAGGTCCTTATTTTGAGAACTGAGGTTTAAAATAAAGCAACATGAAGCTGAGAGGCATTTGCATGTGACGCCCGCCATCCCCAAGTATCTGAGCCTGCACATACTCTGTTTTTATGAGGGGAATAAGGCAGAGTTGTTTACCCCCTTGCTCTCTGTCATGTTCCAGGTAGTGGAAATGGTATAAATGGGAGGATTTTCGCTTTTAAGTGAAGCAGTTGTATCTGTACTCCACATTCTCCCACTCTTAAAAACAAGCTAGGGGAAGGGAGTTGGAGAAAGGAAGGACCAAGCTTTTGCAGCCCCAGCTGGAAGGGGGCATGTGTTGTGCTGAAGACAAAGGGAGGCACAGGCAGCAACAAGCTGAGAATAATTTCTGGGTATCAGGAGTGGAGAAAGATTTTAGATTATGCTGTTCTGGAAGCTTCCATCTCCAGGTGCACCAAAGAAGTTTCCATATGGCTTCAATATCCTGGGGGGTTCGATGCATAGTTGAGCCTAACCCAAAGATATGAAATAATCCATTCTTGGTCTATTTCTAGATGATGAATATCTCTTCCATATCCAAGACCTATTTAATGATTAATTTGAGTTTTCCCACAGCCACGAATCTGTATCCTCAGGAGTAATGGGGCCCATGTTCGGGTGATTTATTTAGAAACAAAAGCTGAGGCTGCCCCATCCCTTCTCTCGCTTCCCTGTCCACCAACAGCCTCATCCAGCTCCTTTTTCTTCCTCCACTGCGGTGCTAAAGAAAGCTCTATCTTCTGCCATCTCACGGCTTGGATCTTTCCAGAAGGCACCCTCAAAATGAAGCCGCGGGGCTGGGGAGATGGCTCGGTTGGTAAAGCGCTTGCCTGGGAGATAGGAGAACCTGAGTTCAGATCCCCAGAGCCTGTATAAAGCCAGATGTGGTGACATGTGTCTAGGAAAATCCCCAGAAGTTCGTGAGCCAACTACCATGGTGTTTACACAATGGCAAACATGAGAGTCTGGAATGAGCTGGAAGAAGAGGACTGAACCTAAGGTTTCTACATACAGAGAGAGAGAGAGAGAGAGAGAGAGAGAGAGAGAGAGAGAGAGAGAGAGAGAGAGAGAAAGGGGGGAGGGAGAGAGAGGGGGGGAGGGAGGAATGGGGGGGAAGAGAGAGAGAGAGGGAAGGAGGGAAAGGGGAGAAGTTTTGTAAGTAGGAACCCACAGGGTGGCTCGTTGGGTATACTTGCCCCACAAGCCCAACAGTATGAGTTAAAGCTCCAGAACCCACATAAAGGTGGAAGGAGAGAACTGCCTCCCCAAGGTTGTCCACTGACTTCCACAAATGTATCATGACACACAAGTGTCCATTCTTTCTCTCTCTCTCTCTCTCTCTCTCTCTCTCTCTCTCTCTCTCTCACACACACACACACACACACACACACACACACACACACACCAATTTAAAAAGCTAATCGTAGGAAGCCCTTAAATTCTTTTTCTAACTTCTCCACAAGAACATCCTTCTTTAATGGCGTGTAATCAAGCACCCGTGTGCCCATGCATGGCGCAGTTTCCTCGCTTTAACGCGAGGTGGACAGTTGGACAGACTGCCTTCTTCATAGGGTTTTGTAGAAGTTCAGTGAACCTCAAACTAGGACTCTGAGAGAACCCGGCCCACAGTTCACAGCACTGAGCTAGGCCCGTCACCATCCTATGCCGTCTGCCTGTCTGTCTCTGTGTGTCTGTCTCTGCACATATTCCTCTTTACCAAGCCACTCTCTGCTCCTTCTTCTCCTTCATAGCCCATCACCTTGGGGAGTCTTTTCATTCTCTCCCCATCTGCAGCATCCCCACTCAGTAGATCTTTAATCCCGATGACATCATCGTACCATCTGGCCACCGACCTCCCCTCTGAGCTCCCCACCTGCATGGACTCCAGTGCTGTGTGGAGACTTTGTGTCCACATTTGTACTGGGTGTGAGCTGTGTTTCCCCGGCTTCATGTGGCATCCTGTGTGTGCATGGGGAGACCAGTGCTCTTACTTGCTTGACCACAATGGGAACAGAAACACACAAGTGGTAGACTTTGTAGGATTTGGAGAGTTGTTACATCTCCTTCTTAGGCAGACTGGTTTTTCTCTTGTTTTTACCTTGATGACTCTATAAATGTCAGAGCTCCCAGAACTTTGTCTTTCTTGGGCTCTTATCTTGCCTTTAAACTCAGAAATTTCCAAACAGCAGCTTGCAAGTAAGCCAACAGAGACACAGTCAGAGCCTCAAACTAGTAAACTACTTTAGCCCCCTGGAGAGGTGGCTCAGTGGGTAAAATGCTTGGCAGACAAGTATGGGGAACTGAGTTCAAATCCCCAGGACCCATGTAAAGCCAGATGTGTTAGCACAAGTCAATAAGCCCAGGGCTCTTAGGGAAATCTCGTGGATGGAGACAGGAGAATCCCAGGAAATGGCAGCCAGCAAGGTAAACAAGATGATGGTAAACAAGAGACCCTGCCTCCAGCACGGTAGAAGACAAGAACTGACGCCAAATGTGTTTTCCAACTTTTACACAGACAACACAGACAGACAGACAGACACATACACACACGTAACAACCCCCAAAACCTGATATTTTTAAAAAGCATTTAGCTTAAAACTTTAGTTGTTTTACCTAAAACTTTCTGTTTCTATTGTTTGTTTGTTTGTTTGACTCCAGCATCTCATCTTGCTACACCATTCTTTCCACGTGATCATGGCTAGCTGGAGTTGAAAGAGATGCAATTCCCTACTCCAGCCATTGCCTGGTCCTCCTGGGACACCTGAGATTGTCACTCCTGTGAGCTATCCTCACGTTAATTAAGAGTCTACAAAGCAAGGAAAGCCCATTTGGCGTGTCTCATCCCCCACCTGTCTGTGGCCTTGTATCTCTCTCCAGCTGACTTCCACACATGTTCCCTACATCAGCCCTCACTGGATGTTACTGCCTGGTCCCCACTACTGAAGCCTGACTCTTGCTATTTACTGTTTGAAGTGGAATTTACTAATCCATCTGAATGAGTGTTCACACCCAATAGACTATTTTTTATATACTGTTTGTGTATGTGTGCACACACCCCACACATGCACGTGTGAAGGCCAGAGATTGTCTTCCTCTATAAGTGCCCTGGCCTATTTCCTAAGACAGGGTCTCTCTTTGAACCAGAAGTTCACTGACCGACTGGCCGTTAAGCCCCAGGAATCCATCTTACTCTATGTGCATTGCCACACTCAGCTTAAACAAAGAGGGCGGGGACATCAGAGTAAAATAAAGTCAAACACATACAAAGCCTGGCGTGAAATGACAGGAAAGGCTTGCGAGTCCGGGGTGCCTCTACTGTTTAGGTGGAGAGAGACAGTGGGGGGGGATGTAAAGGATTGTGGGAGATGACATTTGCTCTCATTTAGGGTACATTGGGTCACACCAGCAGACATACAAGTACAAATGCCTTGCACTGTTAAGAAGGGAATGCATGGCAAACTGAAGGTGGATTTGAGTCACAGTTTCAAAAGCCATCCACCTTTGTGTGCCTTTTAAAAATCCGTAGAAGATATTAAGGAAAAGAAGAAGAAGAAGAAGAAGAAGAAGAAGAAGAAGAAGAAGAAGAAGAAGAAGAAGAAGAAGAAGAAGAAGAAGAAGAAGAAGAAGAAGAAGAAGAAAGAAGAAGGGGAAGGGGAAGGGGAAGGGGAAGAAGAAAAGGGAGGGGTAGGGGAAGAAGAAGAGGAAGAAGAAGGGGGAGGGGGAGGGGAAGAAGAAGAGGGAGGGGGAGGGGAAGAGGAGGAGGATGGGGAAGAGGAGGATGAGGAGAAGGGATAAAATGGAAAGAAGGAAAAAAGAGAGACAGGCCGGGTAAGGAGGGGGTGGAGACAGACATGTGAGGCCATTGCCAGAAGTTAGGAAGTCAAGGTAGAATTAAGAATGGTCCAGCAGTGTCACGTGAGTGAGGGTGTATCTACCAATATATATGCCGAAGAAAGAGTGAACAGGGAGACTACACACGTCTGCGTGAGCTACGTTTTGCTGCCATGACAAACATTTCCTAAATGACAGGAGTTAGTTTCCCTCTCACTGAGGGACTTTCTCCCTCTAAATCAGGGCTGTGAAGCCCTAACTCTCTGAAACATGACCATTGCTATGGAGAAAGGAAGCAGGCACCAGTTCCCGAGTCTTATTCTGGAACGTGAAGAAGGTACAAGTGAGGGCTCACCCATCACTCCAAGGGGATAGTAAGGGGAAATCCAGCATGCCTGCAGGAGAGAGAAGTGGAATTTGCATGTGTATTCCTGTGCTGCATCCCACGGTCCATTGGACTTCACATAATGAAGCATAGAGTCTCGCGTGAAATTAATAAGAATTTCTTCAACGCATTGACCTTGCGTCCATCCTGAAGGATCCATCTTCATCCCCGAATTTTGACTGCATGGCAGGCTGCCTTCTAACTCATCAGTCATATCTTTTCTCTCCTTCCTTCTGATTTCTCTTAAACTATTTTCTATTTTAGCTCTATTTTATGTTTACTTATTGCTAGAGCAATGTGGATGTGAAATGTATGGGTGTGATGTGTGATGTGCCATGAGGTGAGGACTGGAGGTTGCTTCTCACCGCCTGCTTCACTGAGGCAAAGTTCTTTTGTTGTTTCTGCTGTTGGGTTGCACGCACCAGGCCAGCTGGCCCACAGACATCTGAGAAGTCTCCTGTGCCCACTTCTCACCATGCCGTAGGAATGCTGTGATTAGAGACCGGAGTCACTAGTGGGTTTCAGGACTCAAACTTGAGTTCCCAGGCTTGTGTGGCAAACACATTTTTGCCGGCTAACCTATGTTGGTGGTCCCGGTTCAGTGCATACTGTCCTGTGTGTGGCGGTGACACGTGACAGTGTGTGGGGGGGTTAAAAGACAACTTTGTGGAGTCAATTCTCTCCTACACCTTATTTTTCTAGACGCTCACTCAGGTCATCCGTCTGGCACAGCAAATTCCTTTTGCCCACTGAACCATCCTGCCAAGCCCTACCCTCAAATCTCTATTCAGATTAAGGAACCACCTAATAAGAAATTCAAAGCATGAACACAAACTTTCCTCTACTGACATTGCACACATGAGCTTGAGCGTTATCTCCCGCCTCCGTGCAAGACACAGGCCTGAGAATGAGACGCGCAAGCAAGTGAGCCACAGGACAACTTCGCAAGCCTTGCATTGTGCGAGCTCCCGGTCCGCAGAGCCTGTGGCTGCCAGCAGCTTGCAAGGAGGCTGAAGTGATAAACATTCCACTCCTCTCTCTGCGTGAGGGAGTCAGGTGTCGGGAAAGGAGAGAGGTGGTCTCCGTATTCTCTCTGGCATCGTATCGTCTGTCTGTAGAGAATATGGTTTACAACAGATTACCTGCTTGACATCTACAGAGAAAGCCAGGAGAAGGATGTTTGCTGACACTATCGGCAATTCCTGGAGGGGAATTCTCTTACTTTCCCCCCTCCTTGGTTTTCCAGAATCGGCTTGTTTGTTACAGCCGTACAGTCGAATCTCCTTATTCTGTTTCTGCTTATCTCCCCGAAATAGTTTTACGTATCTAACCATACTAAATCCACTTATTTATTGCGTGTTTATCTCTGTTTGGTGTGTTGAATGTTTATTTATAAGCCACTCATGTATCTAAAATTTACTTGATTGTTGCTTGTCTATTCCGTTTGCTGGCATGTGTCCGACGGGGCTCTGCATATATTTGGTACATTCAAATAATAGGAGTCTCTTGGTAAACATAACTGTTTAAAAGCTCTAAAGAGAGGCCCAGAATATCTGCAAGGTAAATAAAGTATTCTTCTGCACCCAGAATGTGTCCTGATAATACCCAGAAAAAAAATAAAAATAAAAACTGTGCCCTAGAACTGACTTTGAGTGTCTATTTGAACAATGACAAAAACACAGCTTTCTTTAAAAGCCAGCTAATCCTCTCTCTGCTCTGTGCTTTTGATACCCAAGGCTTCTTATCCCCAGCTTGTGAGTATTAGAGTTTGTGTGATGCTACCTCTCTATGGCACCTGAACCCCGTGCAAGGGTCCAGCTGTGAACAGGCTATCCAGTCTCACTCAACACTGACCCTTTGTCACCCAGCTCAAGGCACAGCAGCCAAGAGTCAACTATCCACCTCGCTTGAGTAGCTGGTGGCTACTCAGCCCCACCTCAGCCATGGCCCTCACTTTCCTAACTGGATCACTTCAGCTGATAGACTTTTACCTGTGTGTGGTCCATGGACAGAGATGTTCAAACCAGATCCAGCGAGTGCTCAGATGCTGGGGAGCCAGCCACACCTGCCCTGTGCCTGATCTCCTGGATTCTGGAGAGGGAATATTTGATACATATGATAACTCAATAACCTCTGGGATCCCATCAGCAAAAAAGACACAATACAGATACCCCCAGGAGTGTGTCACAAGACAAATAATGAGAGGACCAATGTTGACTATTTAATGTACAGCAAATGGTCAATAAATAATAATGAGTGTTGTTTCCGTTGGATCAAACATTGATACTTTTCGAATATTTCTGTAAGCAAGTTAGAAAACGTGGGTGTGAGGGCTGGCATGGGGAATGGCTCAGTCAGTAAACTGTTTGTCTTGTAAGTGGGCTTTGATCCTTCTAGAGTATGGATAACATTTTCAGGAGAGATGGTACCTATATACTTGTAAGCCCTGGATCATAGAGTGAAGCCAGGTGATACTTCAGGCTCGCTGGCCAGCAAGCTTAAATTATTTGAATGTCTCTAGGTCAGTAAAACAGCCTGTCTCAAAAAAGAAAATGGAGGACACCTGAAGCTGACTCTGGCCTCTGCATGTGTGTATATATACACATAAGTACAGACACACATGTGGGTACAAAATGAACGCTATAGTGAGGTGTCTAGGGGTGCTGATTGACTCCTCTGCTCTGGTGTCCTCCAAATGGCTGTCTGTGCCCAGCAGAAGCAGTACCTGAAACTGACACACAAATCTCATTCCCAAAAATCCCCCTAAAAGAAGGGAGGGAAAGAAAGTCCCGATTATGTGGGCCTTCTGCTTAAATAATGTCATGCCTGGGGTATGTGTTTATTTGCCTCCAGCAAATTCTGAGGCAGAAACAGCGAATGGGCTAACTAAGTAAGGGCATTCGGATATTTGAAAAGTATCCCCTGCAATGCCGATACAGAGCATGGAGACCTGAGCTGGCTTTCAGATACTGAGCTGTCTCCCCCGCATGAAGTACCGTGGTGTGGACCAGGGTGAAGTGTCCCTTGGAGGGACCAAGCCAAGCCACGTTGGTGTTGTCCTTACCAAGCTCCCTGTATTACTCATTCCCAGTCCCCTCTTCATGCATTCAGCAGTACACGCTATCAAAGTCCTACTTCATGGTAAACATGGCGCTACATATGTGTAGGGATCTCAGCGAAGTTCTTACCCTTGTGGATCATAACTTCTAGAACAGAGAGAAACCTTAAATGTATTAGGCAGCATTCTTGATGCTAGGAGACAGGAGAAACCCTGGAAACTCTAGGCCTGCTAGCCTGGGGTGGCAAAAGATAGTCCTTCTTACGGAGGTGAAAGGAGAGAATTGATTCCAGGGCATTGTGCTTTGACACAGACACACACACCACATACACACATACATTCACACATATCGTACACACAATAAAAAATAAGATTAATTAAAACAATTAATAAACTTTAAATAAAATCTGGAGACAGTCCACACATATTCTTTAGGAAGGTGAGGTAAAATATGAGTGAACATATTTGGAGCATTAATGGCTAGGTCTGTCTGCAAAAGCTGTCTCTATAGCGACACACACACACACCCCTAAAATATGTTCACTGACTGGAACTAGGTGGCCAGGCTCTGCCATCTGCCTTTCTCTCCTCTCTTGGCTCTGACCTTTCTACTTTAATCCTAGCTCTTTTGACTATTGTCCCCTTACCTTGGAGGAAAAGGAGAAAGACTATTCCCTTATCACCATCAACTCCAAGCACTCCCAACCGAGCCAGGCCGCAGGTTCTCCGGTTCTGGCTGTGCAACTTTGCTTGTTAGCCCCGACTAAGGCCAGAGTCCAGCTCTGGGAACCGCCAACACCACGGTGGAGGCCTTGGGTCTTAGATCACATTTTATCATGGTGTTTCTAGAGACTCTTTCCACACACAACTGTCTATGCGTATCTGTGAATACCCAAGTCGAGCACAGTCAGGGGTGCTTATGTAAGAACTTCTTTCTCAGAGCTCTGGAAGGTGAGGGTCCACTTCCTGGTTTACACGCGTGGAAGAGTGAGAACAAGGCGTCCAGAAGTGTGGTGGGAAGACAGGAAATTATCCTAAATCTCTTTCTTTAAGATACCGATCCCATCGTGTGAGCTACATACACAGACACCCACAGACACACACACACACAGACACACACACAGACACACACACAGACACACACACACACCACTTCCACCCCAGACCTAAATGTTTCCATCTCCCCCCTTTCTCCATTCTCTTTTTTTCTCATTTTAACTTTCTCTCCTGTTTTACAGCCCTCCCCCAATTTAATCTTATTCCTCTCTTAGAAAGTTCTCCCAAACACCTTTTCTGCAAGTTCCATGCTCTCGGCACGCAGCTTCGTAGGCCACATTTCCCCCACATGGCCTAAGTCCTTAAAGGCATCCAGCTTTCTGATCTGGATATTTATTTTATCCCAGCATGCACCAGCAAGTTTTCTAAGCATGTCAGTCAAGCAGTTGCAATCCACAGCACAATTCACTACTGGACAATTCCCCAAACCCTCTGAGTGATCAAGGGGCAGGTAACTCTGCCACTCCTGCGTAGCACAGCATTAGGTCACATGACTTCACGAAGCTCCATCCCTCTCAGGTTCCTAGCCTGACTGCCATTTCTACCATTTGGTGACGAGGAGACGGGAGATGGAGGGAAATCTGAAAGTTAGATTGTGCAGAAACGTTAACTTGGGTCCATGGCAGAGCCGAAAGATTTAAACAGGAAAGAGCAAAGCAGGGCTGTGGTGAGGTGGTAATGACTTTCCAACGTGGTTCCTGGATTTGTGCTCCTCAGTGACCGTGTGGTGTCAGGGAGTGGACTTCGGGCCCTTTGCCCTCACTGTTCCCACTTCCGTGGTGACTTTTGCCTTGGATGTTTGCATATGTGGTTTCCATGTTGTACCCAGGCTCGGTTTAACCTGAAGGTCTTTCTGCGTTGTTTTGGTCAGTAGTGTCTAGCCCTACCTGGTCATTTTCCACACCCACCTCTCGGCCAAGTCCCCTCACTAGAGGCCATTTTCCTAAGGACCAGCACCTTAGGTTGCCATCTTCCCTTCTCATACCCTAGAGCCTAGAATATTCCCAGAAGTCTGAAGGTGTGTTTTTTAAAAAATAATCTAACCATTTACCAGGACTGGGGGTAGAGATGGATGGTAGGGTGCTCGCTTACTATGTCAAGTTCCTGGGTCCCAACAATGCAATAGCAACGGAAGAAAGGTCTGTGTATTATATATTAAGTAGAGAAGTTTGGAATGCTGGCTCGAGTAAAATATACTTTATGACTACTATAATGTATTTTGTAGAACAATTAAATTGAACGTGTGAGTCATTTTGTGGGGTTTCTTGGACTGTACTGGTTTCAGGTTTCCTTCACCATAATACCCATAATTGTCATGGATGTCAACTGAGTATCTATTGCCTGGTGACAAAAATGGGGCCAAGTAGATCCAGATCTAGTACTGGGCCTTTCTGGTCATTTGGGGATTTCTTCATTGTGTTTTGTGTTTAATGTAGGTATACGTTCCTGTTTACATCTTCCTGTGATATCCTACGTTGACTTCTGTTGCTGTCATAGAGCTCTATGACTTGGGCTTTTATTTCATTTTATGCTTCCGGGCCATAGCAGTTCATTGAGGGAAGATGGAACAGGGACTCAAGCGTGAACATGAAACAGAAACCACGGAGGGATGCTGCTTGCATTCCTAAGGCTTGTGCTCAGCTAGGTTTCTTATACAGCCCAGGACATCTGCGTAGGGAATTGTGCTACCCACAGTGGACTGGGCTTCCTACATCAACTAATAATCAAGATAACACAACCCCTTACATACATAATCACAGGCCAGTCTGATCTTGGGAATACCTCAATTGATTCCCTTCTCAGGTGGCTCTAGGCTGTGACAAATTGGCAGTTAAAGCTATCTAGGACATGCCCAAAGTCTCACAAAATACAATCGGTCCCTAGGCCACATCCTCTGGATAGCTGATGCTGGACATATTGTCTTCCTCTGTGTCCCTGAGACAACTCTCATTTTATCTTTCTATATCTATGTGGGAAAAGCATAACTATAAATCCATAGACCCCCATCACGAACAGGTAAAGAAATCCAAATGGTTTGAACTGAGTCTCTTTTCAAGCAATTTTCCTCCTCAGATGTCAGTCCACGTAGATTGCACAGCACAGCAGTGGGCAGAAGTAAGATAATCGTTCAAAACGTAATTGAAAGATTTCAAAAGTTGAGCTGGAAGCATTTTTGTCTGAGTTTATTGCAACTGTTTTGTGTCTTGGGGAAAAAAGTTTATGAAAGTTTCTGTGACAAGAAAGATAAATTATGGAACCATAAGAACCAGAAAATAAATGGATCCTAGAGTCTGTCAAACAGGGCAGCGATGAGAACATATAATTTTAGAACACAAAAAAAGGTAACTAAATTTGAAAAATTGCATTAGTGTATCATTTTCTGTATGTGAGCCATTAGAGGGAAAAAGTGGAAATTACACCCTGTAACAGAGTAAAAATGTTTTCAGTGTTTAAAGGTAATTTTGTAATACTGCTACTATTACTTAAACTCTTGCCTCTTATAAAAACCCAAAGACGGGACCCCTGGTGATATTACCTGTGTCTTAGGCAAAGAGCAACGATTTGAATTCCATTCAAATACATTTGTATTTTGCCGAGTGCTATCAAGCCCCGAGTTGCATAATTTGCCACATAAGTGAAATAGATACTTCTCTTCCCCCCATTTATCATTCTCCTGTGGGCTTCATTACTGACAATCAAATCATAGGAGATGTGCAAAATTGCCAGGATGCTCCGATTTTCTCATGATGCTGGATACAAAGAGTTCTTCGCAAATGGCTTCCCCCTTTGCTACCTTTTCAGAATCTTACTAAAGTTCCAGAGATAGAATTTTTGATCTCTTTACCGCCCCCTCCCCACACACACACTCCTTAGCCAATTGGTGGGTCTCCTCAGAAAACAAATATTCCTATTTGGGGAAAAATTAAAAATACTTCAGACAGATGGAGTTGGCATTGTTTACAAGTGAATCTTTAGCGGTTGCTCCCTAGTCGTGGGTCTTCGTGTGCATTATTCGTAGGTACTGTGCTGTGGTTCCCTAGTCGTGGGTCTACGTGTTCAGTATTCGTAGGGGCTGGGCTGTGGTTTCCTAGTCGGGGGCCCACATGTGCAGTATTCATAGGTGCTGGCCTGTGGTTCCCTAGTCGGGAGCCCACGTGTGCAGTATTCATAGGAGCTGGCCTGTGGTTCCCTAGTCGGGGGCCCACATGTGCAGTATTCATAGGAGCTGGCCTGTGGTTCCCTAGTCGGGAGCCCACGTGTGCAGTATTCATAGGTGCTGGCCTGTGGTTCCCCGGTCAGGAGCCCACGTGTGCAGTATTCATAGGTGCTGGGCTGTGGTTCCCTAGTCGGGGGCCCACATGTGCAGTATTCGTAGGTGCTGGTGAGAGGATAGATCCTATCTTTGGTTGTCATGTATGTCATCTGTGTGTCTGTGTGTCTATGCACAGGCACACACATGTGTGCAAGAGTTTATCTGAGCAGGTGGAGTTTGTTGGTGAGCATCAATTGTCTTTCTCCATTTTTCTTAATTTTTAAGACCTATCTCTTACTGGAGGGTGTCACATTGGCTTAACTCTCTGAACAGTGAGAGCCCCAGGGATCCCCCTACCTCCTCCCCTCCAGTCTTAAGATTACAGGTACACTGTAGCATGATTAATAAAAACTCAGAGAAAGATATTGGGGCCCAACCTGAAGAGCAGAGAAACAAAACAGCCAGCCACTGGCTCTTACCTCAACCTCAGTCCAAAATGGTAATGGTGAACCTGCCTCCTCAGACAACCTCAGACTGAGACTGAGAGCTGTCTCCTTTCATTTTAAATTCCTCTCTAGTTCTAGGATTAAGGGTGTGCACCACTACCGCCTGGTTTCTATGGCAAGCTAGTGTGGCTACTGGGATTAAAGGTGTGTGTTATTGCTGCCTGGTGTGTAAGGCTGGCCAGTGGGGCTGTGTTACTTTTCTGATCCTCAGGCAAGCTTTAGTTATTGAAATACAAATGAAATGCCGCTACGGTACACACTGCCACCATACCTGGCTTTGTAAAGTATGGGTGGGGATTAAACTCAGACTTGTAGAGTAACTCCTTTACTGACTGAACCCTCTCCACAGCCCATGGCTAAACCACCTTAAGGCTCGGATTTAAGGTCATTCAATAAATGCCCAGACCTGAGCTGGGAGGATAAATTGGGCAGTGGACAGGCTGATAGCACAGGCTTTTGCTTTTCCCACCATGGATGTCAAGGAATTTTAGGAGTTATCAGCTTCGGGAATAGGGACAATGACATTCAGCCATTGGTGTTGTGCCTTTTGGCTGGCCAGGCTGCAGGGAGCAGTGGGGCCTGTGTTAAAGTGAAATGGTGTTGTCCATAGAGGAAGCAGCGGCTGCCAGCCCTGTGTGATGTGAACATGTGGGAAGTTGATTACATCCCTTTTATTCCCCTCCGAGAGAATCCAGAGGTTTGCATCTATTTTACTGTGCGATAGATATCTTCTGATTTTAGGGAGCTATGTTTTAATTGCACAAACCTCAAACAAGCATAAGAAAATACATCCCCAAGCAGACCCAGGAGGATGGCCCAGGATAACTGCTGGGCAAGGGTCTTCCCTGAGTGTCTGGAGAGAACCAAAGTTTTATGCTCTCGTTTCCTGGGTTCCTAGTCCATCACTACGTTCAGCAAGATGAGCAGAAGACTTGACTCCTAATCTAGGGTGGAGTCTTCTTCCCAGGAAGTTGAGCCAGCAGCCCCCAGAGGATGGAAAGGTGTCTGGAGGAGAAAGAAGGACATTTCTCTGGAGCGGCATATAGTCTGAGTCCATGGCAAGTCGGTCATGACTTTTTCTGGGGGCTCTGGGCCAGGCTCTGAGCAGACATGGTCTGAGCCAAATGGTGAGCAGTCACCATCTGGGGACAGCTACCTTAGTGCAGCCCCGGGGTGCCGGCTTCTGATTGCTGATCAGTCTTACCTGATTACCTTCCCTTCTCTTCCCTCAGGTAAAATCTCCTTCCCACTTGGTGTGGTGAGCAAAGAGCGAAGGCCCCCACTTAAATCTCAATTCTGGCCAAGTCACTGTTCCTCATCCTACTCCCATCCTTCCAGGTTTCACTAGAACTGTCTTCTTCTGGAGACTAAAGCCCGGGACAAAGCAGGGTGTTTCTGCTGTCTAGTCCTGAGTTAATGACCGCAGCAGGTAACTGAAGGAAGGGCTTAAGCGACATAGGACACATTATCCACACAGGATGGTAAAGAAGAGGACAGGCTAGCGATGATGATGAGATGAAGTTTACAAGTATGAAGCTTTAGCAGTGCCTTGCCTGTGGCAAAAGCGGTTTAGGCATGCTCACTTGTTTGCTTCATTCATTCATTCATTCGTTCATTTAAGACAAGATCTTAGTATGTAGCTCTGGGCAGCCTGTAATTTGCTAAGTAGACCAGCCTGCCCTTGAACTTAGGGTGATCCCCCTGCTTCTGCCTGCTGAATGCTTTCTGAGTGTTTTGTTTTCATGTATGACTGTGGCCCATGTGAGAATCTGGTGTTTCCCAGAGATTAGAGAAGGGCTTCAGAAATAATGACTCTGAAGTTATGGGCTGTTGTAGCCCATAATGTGGGTGTTGGGAATCTAAGCCCAGCCCTCTACAAGGGCAAGTGCTCTTCACTGCTTAGCCAGCCCTTCAGCACTGCCTAGACTTACAATCAGAGAACCACTGGGCTTCCAGGAAAGGCTGGGAAGAACCAGGTTCTAGGGTCTGTGTTTGCTTCCAAATGTGTTTCCACAGAATGGCTGAAACCGTAAAACTCTTGAGGTCTAAGAGCCCTGGATTAAGAGCCTGTGCTCCGCCCATCACAGCAAGTTCAGTTAAGACCATTCCACAAGAGCTCTGCCTCGTGAAAACCCCTCACAGTACACACTCGCGGATCAGAAATGGCGCCTCGGTGTCTACAACAAGACAGACTGTCGTGAGGCATCCATCCTCAGTGCAGGGGGAGGCTCTGTGAGTGCCCCTGATGTGATGTCCTACATGAAAAGCATTGCAGTTAGGACTGCCCGTGAGAAACGATGAAAGCAGGGTACCACTGACCTCAAAAAAAAAATAGCTGTTGTCACAGGACAGAGACGCTGGATATTTGTGGGTATGTGCAGAAATATATTTGTTAGTGAAATGGGGCTTACTTGGGAGTGTGTAGAGGTGAATTATTTGTCAGCGGGCTGGAGGAGGTTTACGCAATATAGTGTTATTGAGCAGGGCTATTAACAGAGTGAATCGCTATTGTGACATGCCTTTAAATTGTTTTTAGTGTCCACAAAGGTGTCATTCTGCAGCTGGCGGGGTTAGAAACAGAGCTGTATTTTTGGTGGACAGCAGTAGATCTCCAAACAAAATAGCATATTTTACAAAAAAAATGTAAAATATGGCCGAAGCCTGAAGTCTGCAGACTGCAGGGTCTGGGGAAGTCATTTGTAGCTGCTTGACAAGTACCCCAAGACTCTGCACAAGCTTGCTGATCCCCACCAGGCAGAGCCAAGGCCAAGGCTCAGCAATCCTCCTGGAAGAGAAAGCAAAAGAAATAAGATGCAGAGGTCCACTGAAGCCTGGGGGTGCTTCCAGAATGTTCTGTCCTGTTTGTGAATCCATCCTTGACTTGTAGCAGAGAGACCAGTTCAATAGTTACTTACTGAAGAAGAAGAAAATTTAAAGAAAGAGAAAAGAGGAGAGAGGTGGGGAGGGACAGGAAGAGAATGAATTAACCCAGTCAAGTCTTGGTGGTGTAGATGTGTGTGTGTGTGTGTGTGTGTGTGTGTGTGTGTCTGTATGAGTCTGTGTGTATCTGTATGCATCTGTGTGTCTATATATGAATCTGAGTATGTGTATGTGTGTCTGGTGTATTTATGCCCATGTGTGTGTCTGTATGTGTGTGTCTGTATGTGTGTCTGGTGTGTTTGTGCCTGTGTGTGTCTGTGTGTGTGCCCATGTGTGTGTCTGTGTGTGTGGGTCTGTATGTGTGTCTGGTGTGTTTGTGCCTATGTGTGCCCATGTGTGTGCCCATGTGTGTGTCTGTGTGTGTATGTACTTCTGTGTGTTTCCATGTATGCCAGTGCTTGTTTAGATGTGTCAGTGTGCATATATGTGTCTCTGTATGCTTCATGTGCTCTTGTTTGTGCATGTATCTTTGTGAGCCTGTGGGTGTGTCTGTTGTAGATCTATTTATTCATATTTTCTTAGAGAGTCTATAGTTATCAAGTACATAATTACCTATAAGTGCTAGTCCAGCAGTAAGCTAGATATTAAAATATATGTTCAAGGAGAATGAAAAGGAGCTCACATTGTGCACGTCCCTCTCAGATGATGTGCACTCAAATAAGAGATGCAGAGACCACACAAGGAATCAAATACACTTACTGCAAGATCCCACCAAACATGACAGAGAAGATGTTACAATGAGGTAGAGAAAACCAGTACAAAGGGACTGTTTAGATATGGTGGACGCATCAATGCTGAGTCTGTGAAGGAGACTGGACAAGACCTAGCACAAAAAGACCAGAGGACTCTAATGTCACTTCTGAACTTCCCCACATGGACCATGATTTACTGTTATTATTAGGATACACGTGTGTGCACACACACATGCACATACACACACTCACACACACACACGTCACACATGTGCATGAAGATCAATATTTGAAGCCCAAGGTCAGCCTTCCTCCTGCCTAATACAGATGTGGTGGGTGCCCCTACCTATGGGGCCACCGCTGAGGTGATCCTGCTCGACCCCACGGCTGGCTCGGTCTCCCAGCATCTTCTGTTTGTGTTTTGGTCTCAGTGTATAGGTTCTTCATGGTATGTCTGCAACTCCATGTTCTCAGAAAGGAAGCAGCAACAGGTCACTACAACATTAACAATGGGGCTGAGAGATGGCTCAGTGGGCTAGGTAGAGCTTTTGTCAGCATGAGGACTTGAGTCTAAATCCCCAACACCTATGTAAAAAGTCAGCCAGCCAGGTGAATCTTACATACTCATCGGCCAGCCAGACTAACAAAACAGCACGCTTCCAGTTCAGTGGGAGACCGTACTACAAGGCAATAAATAGGGTGGAAGTCCATAGGAGGCAACTGATGTCTGCATGTGTGTGCACATGCTCACACACCAGCACACACACGTGCATGTACCAGACACACACACATAGAAGCCTGTATATGTAAAGTAGACAGTTTTAATTTATTACCAAAGAATATAGGTAAGTCATTAATGCTGACTCATTAGTAGTCATGTTTCTAGTGAATTCTTACCAGGAGAAGTAAACACACACTCGTGTTTAGTTCTCCGCACTGATACTCCACAGATTACGTAGTTATGAGTTTTTCAACAGGAGTGTAAATGTATAAAATTTATATGAAAACAAACTTGAAATATATGTCATAGGCAAACTACTCAGCAGAGCTGAAAAGAAAGATTCGGGCCACGCTGGCTTGCATTCCGTCAGCCATCTTGGACCAGAGAGAAAAGCCAAAGAGCTACAGGGAGGGACAAAAGCAAAGGTTCCTTCCCCTCCCCGCCCCCTCAGCCTCAGCTGCACCCGGTGGGAGGTTTTTGTGTGCCCCTGGTGGCTTTAGGCGCTGGCCTCATGCTGACCTCCTGCTACTCAGGCCTCCAACAAACCCTGCAGCAGTCAAACCTGAGCTCTGCAGACAGAGACTTGGGTTCTAATCCCAACTCAGGCCGCAGCCAGCTGTGTGACTTCAGGCAAGGGTCTCCGAGGCTTCCTCTTGGGTCAGTGTCTGTGCTTTCCTCGGGGCTTGGAGACCATGAGGTAAGGGCCCCGGCACAGGAATGAGGCTTGGTGACTCCCGGCGGTGGGGCTCTCAACAGTCGCCATTTCGTTCTCCCTGTTTGCCTTCCAAAGAGGAAGGGCAAAAAAGAACACGAGCCCAAGAAAAACCAGATGACGGAGTTTATAACAATCAGTTCAGAGACCTCCTCCCCACCCCCAAGCATGCTGGGTATTGTGCGCTTTGATTCTTTTCTGTGTGACGTGCAAGAGAGTCACCAGGGCACCTGAGCTGGCACGTGTATGAGCCTCTCCGTATTAGATTACATGTTTGGGGACAATAAATCAGTGAAGGAAAAGTAATAAATAATGCCTGCTGACAGTGTGATCATGTTTATTAAGAAGCAACAGCCTTGTCATCTTCATTTTCTTCTTCAGTGATTCCCTTCTCCAAGGGTTTGTTCCGTGGGGACTCCCCTTGATTTAGCTGGAGGCCATTCGCTAGTTCTTGCCTGGGAGAAAAAAAAAAAGGGAGAGAAAAAATAAAACACCTGCTTTGCAAAATTAAGTTAAAAGCTGAATCAGGTCCTCAGGAGAGACAGCGTCTCGACTTGGAAGTTGGGGGAAAGAAATGACCCTATCTTGTCTCTGTGTTTGATTTCCCTCCCTCTGTTTCTGACCTCAGCATCTATATTTTGAAGAAGGGAAGGTTAACAGGTTCCAGGGTCCAACCTTGTCTCCCTCCCCCAGAATGTAATGATAAATTGGCAGTAGCAATATCCTACTGTCTCGACGCCTTCTCTTTCACCAATTGCCTGTGCCCTGGGTTCAGACAGAGGGTTTTGTTTTCCAAATGAGCTGAAGAGTGAGCTAAAACAAGAGGATGATGCTCAAGAGCGAGCTAAAATGAGTTTTGGATGCCTGCAACGCCTGTGTCTCTGCTCACTGTCCTCAAAGCTTCGTAGAAGTCTTTTGGCCCCTGGTTAATCTGCATCTACAACTGAAGGAATTCTTTTTAACCCCTGTGGCCGAGAACTCTAAATCTTCTCTACTTCTTTTCTTCCCTTTACAGTGTCTCAGGCTCACTGCTAGATCTGACTTAGCTGTTTCAGGTGTTTGTGTGTGTGCATGTGTGTGTGCATGTGTGTATGTGTGTGTGTGTGTGCACTAGAACGTTTCAGAAGGACCCCCAAACCCAGCATGCTGACAAAATTCAGTAAACTAATATTAATAAGTGGTGGCCGTGGGTCTGTTCAGCTAGCTTTGGGTTTGCACGTGCTAAGCCTGGGTTCACACCCCAGGGCCACAGCAGACAAAGAACATCAATGGCTTCACTGCGTGTTGAATTAGTTTGTCATGATACAAAATGTTTATTAGGCTTTTATCTTCACTCTGATTTATCTCTGAAATTTATTTCAGCTGAATTTGGGGGCTCATTGCCCCTTCACTCTACTCCTTGCTGGATCTCTCCAGTTCTCTCTCCTTCCCTCCCTCCCTCCCTTCTTTGGAGCATCAAATATGCTACAAAAATAATCTCATCTGTGGTATTTTTCAAATGAATTAACGGCAGGGCTTTCCTCCAGTGTTTAAGTCTAGCCCTAGAACTCCTTGACAAGTGCGCCCTTTGTGGGTCCTGGCGTCCCACCTGCTGGCCTCCTTGCAGCTGGCATTAGCCTGTTCTGCTTTGACCACTGTCCTGCTGACTTCAACGTGACCCCCATTTGTTTCTCAACTTGGTCCCCTCAGCCAGCAGCTCTGATCTGTTGCTTCCTTGTCTTTGATGGGCTTCCACTTCCTGCCATTAATCTCCCTTGTTCCCATAACTCAGCGGCCACATGGACACGCAGAAGAACAATGTATCCAGCTTGAGTCAGCGTGTTCCTCCCGGCTCATGCCCACCACTGCAGCCTTGTATTTCAGTGGCTTCCACGCCGCCCCTAGTTTCAGGGAGGCCAGGGGGAGGTGACAACACCACGCAGAAAATGCAACATGAACTCTGTTCCATTACAAAAAAAAAACCACACAGCTGAAGAGGTCACATCCTGAACAGGGCCTTTGATGTCTAATTCCACTTTTTAAATACATGGTTTTTGTTTCTTAATATTTCTATTTATAGGCCCTGCTCTGCACCTTCAATGCCCCCAAAGAAAGCTATTAAAAGTCAATAGAACACTTTGCCTTTCCCATAAATCCTATCACACTGCCAAACAAAGTCCTGGGCAGACTGTCTTCACCATCCAACTCTTGTGGGATCAAAAGCCGGAGAAACACTGTGTTCTCCTGGGACCCTTATCGGCATTCCTGACAACTACGGGGGCGTGCTCAGCACCGAAGGATCTGTGTGGTCTAACCCCTTGACTCCCAGAACAAGCAGGATTGAACAGATTGTCCTGGCGGGGTCCTGAAGAGGAATGCATTCTTCCATGGTGGGTTTTCTATTGTTTTCTCCACATGGATAGGACCTTGACACCAACGGGAAACACAGACACAGCTTCCTATGTATCCTGTGCTCACAAAACTCAGAGGCCTCCCAGTCAGCCATCACTCACTCCAGACATCCAAGTCCTTCTCTCTCTCTCTCTCTCTCTCTCTCTCTCTCTCTCTCTTTCTCTGAGCTTTTAGCATTACTTTCACTTTTTAATGTTTTATGTGTGAAAATATCATACATCTTATGGGGATGCAGATATTTTTACACACACACACAAACCATTATCTAATAAACCTGGAAGTTTCTTGTGGTCTTCAAGTCAATCAGTTTTAAGTTCTGTAGAGATTTGTTTTGTGACTGCCGCAGCTGATAGGCAAAACCAAAATGCAACCGTCATCTTTCCCAAAACATCCCTCCTTTAAGCCTCATCTCCCTCCCTGCCAGACTCCCAGTCAGCTGGTGGTCCTCTGGAGTGGTGTCCTTCCTTACTAATATGTAGGCACAGAATTGAGCTGTACAGAAAGCCTTCCTTCATGGAGCTGGATGCCCTGTGCTTTGGGTGGGCTGTGGGTGGCCCCACCCCATTGCTCCTGTTGGCTAGAAGTGAGTTCCACCGGATGGATGAAAAAAGTTAACTGGCCCATTCTTCCAGGAGTGAAGACTTCATGATGATAGATACAGATTAAGCTATACGTATATGCGTGTGTGTGTGTGTGTGTGTGTGTGTGTGTGTGTGTGTGTGTGTGGTATATCCTGCTCTATTACTTATTCCCTTGAGACAGAGTCTCTCACTGAACCGAGACCTAGGCTAAGGGCCACCATGCTCTATTGATCCTCCTGTATCTGCCCTTTTCAGCTCTGAATTACGGGCACCTGCGGCTGCCCCTGGCTTTGTGTGGTGTTTGGGATTTGAACTTGGGCCCTCAGGCTTGCACAGCAAGTTCTCTCACCCACTGAGCTTTCTTCTTGTCCCCTGCAATGAAGCTTCATGGTTCCATTTCTAATACCCGGTGTGGGGGAGGGGGTTTGTACTAGTACATGAATTTAACAAACTAAAACAGCAAGAAAGCCAATGGCTGGGAGAGCCAGTCCTCAGGGGAGCATGATGCTAACGTAAGCCTGTACCCCAGCACATGCTGACCACCCCGTGTGTAACAGGCACAAGATCAGACCGTTTGTAGCCAGTCTCTCATTCATGCTCCCAGAACCACACTCAGCGGGCATTTGGCGCCTGGAATCAGAAGAAGAACCAGGAGTTCTTCAAGTCCTAGTCAAAGTATTGAGGTGCAGCACGGTCCCCAAGGCCACCTTCTGTCCTGTCCTACCTCCAAACCCTGGTTTTCCAAACTCTTGTACGTCTGACCTTAGCTGGAGCTGGAAGGCTCTTGCCAGTCAGCCATTTAGATGAGTTTGATATTACAGTGCCCTTTCAGTCCTCAAGTGAGGGATTACTTCATCCACAGCAGAGCCAGCGCACAACCAGAGAGCACTGGGTCACCACCACACCTTCCTACATCTGTGAAAGACCTACTGAGCAAGAGAGAAGAGAGAACATGTTTGCCTTCGTCCAATTTATGTCTCTTTCCTCCCAATTAAACGAGCCCGGGGTTTAAAATATTCCCTTCCTGTAAAAGGAAGGCACTCAGTTCCTGTGCACAGAATCAAAATAAAGGAGAGAGAGGAATGACCCAAAGCGTTCAAATTATTCTCCTCTCAAGGTCAGGTGTTCTCCGTATCATATGAGGGACAGATTTGGGGACTGCGAAAGTAAAAGCCTGTGGGCCGAGCCCAATACCTGCTTCCATTCTCCACTGTAGTCTTATCCTGGAGATCACATTTGCCTTCATCCCTGATAACAGCACTTTAACAATAACAAAAGGCCAGTACTTCAATTTATAGCAGACACGGCATCTGGCAGGGATTGTCCTTCCATGAGCTGGACAGACAGATGGACACAAGCATGCTCCCCTCTTCTTTCCCTGTCTCTTCTCTTTTTTGTTCTTCTCTCTTTTCATCCTAAAGACGGTACACTGTATCGTTTTTCCCAGGGAGGACCTGGTTGGCTCTGTCACCAGGGAATTCAGCTCTGGGAGCTTACATAACTGTTTTGTGCACTGGCAAGCTCAGGATCCCGGCATCTCTGAAGGGCTCTGATATAAATGGAATCACTGTGTAAATGGCTGTCAGGGACTGCCCCCTCCATTAAGGAGCCACATCGAGCCCATCCACTGCTATCATCCTTGCCAGCAGCTCCCTGCCACCGAGTCCCCCTCATCTGCTTCTGAAATGACTCTCAAATGGGCCTCAGCTCTTTCCTCCCCCAGCCCCCCTAGTTCCACGAAGGTCCTTGTCACCTTTGAGATACATTAATCCCCTCACCTCCCTGCTGGTCCCCTCGCATCCAGCCCTCTGCAGCAGCGCCTGCACAGTACAGCTCAGACCTGATGCTACGTTTCTCCTGAAACACGACAGGTACCTTCCCATCAGCGGGTCCAGGAGACCAGGGTATGTTTAGGGCAATATATACATAATTGCTTGGGTTTGAATACCCATATGCTTGATTTTAGAATTTTCTTTTTAAAACAAGCATAACAAAGTAAATGTTTAAAATGGAATCCGTAAGTCGGTAGCTACGGCAGATACAGGGATGGTGACACAAATGGCTGGAGTTTGAGAATGGCTGCCATGCAGAGTCCAAACTCTTAGCCCATCGTGAAAGATGCTTCACAAGGTGCGTCTCCCCAAATAACTTCTGCCCCGCCCTGCTGCCCGCCCACGGCTCTTCTTCAGCCAAAGCCTCCCCTTGGCCGCCACTCACATCAAGCGCAGTGGTTTTTTCAATCCTTGGTGGACTTCCCTCTCTCGACTGACGTAGTGTCTATCTAGGGAACTCCTCCACATACCTTAGCATCTACGCCACATGTGCCAGCCTCTGTGAATCCATTTCTAACCCTCTGGCACAGGATTCCATGTCTCTGCGGAGGCTTTTCAACATGCAATGATTGCTTCACTTGGGTAGGCTTGTTCTTCTCCCAGCACTCGTGAGGAGCCTACAAGGCTGAGCTTAAGTCTCTGAGCTTCATCTGGCCAGTGGTGGCAAGAGCACAGAAGACACCTATGTGACTTGATGGGCCAGAGGTGTGTAAGTGGTGTGTGGCTCTCTTGGCTAGCATCATGTCTATAAAACATGCAGGTTTTATACCCAGTCTCTGAGCCTCACTCCCAGAGTTCACCTCAATACTGAGTGAGCCTGGGAGAAGAGTCTAAGGGCCCTGTGAGCTTCTCAGCAACTCCCTCTTCTTCTTCAAAGCCCCAAGGACATTTACCCTTACCAAGAGACAGCAGCTAACCAGCACTCGAGAGCTTGTGACAAGAGGTGACTGGCAGCTTCTGAGGCTGCTCGGTTCCTAGCGGCATCCCCCTCCAGCACAGGGGTAGGCTCCATCAGACACTTCCTGCCTAAATACCATCTGACTATTGCACTTAATCAGCCAGCAGGATCTCAAGTTTCCCTTGCAGACAAAGATGAAGTGAGGTATTACGGGAAGCCAAAAGTCCCAAAACCCATTTGATACTCTCAACCTGGAGAGCACTGAACTTAGCTGCATGGCCTCCTGCGATATGTTCGCCACTCTCCCTGGTGGCTGAGAGGTTGGTCTTCCTCAGGGGATGCCCAAGGCATGTTCTTCCACTCTGTCTACACTGTCCAGGCTGCTGTGGCCACTGAGTACCTTCTTTCTTCCCTGAATTTCGATTGTTCGCTCAACACAAGTCAATCTTCTTGTATGCTTCTGACCAACATTTTGCTTTCAACTGGGAGTGTTTGACAGAAAGCTTCTTAGCGTCAGGTGAAGAGTGCCAGAGTGGCCTCCTGTATGGCCAAGTCTCCAAAGCAGTTATGTTTTGTAGTCACGCACCTTGATGTCGGCATCACTAGTGGTGATAAACACTGTATGCACGCTTGGTCTCTTCCTGTGGTCCTTTTCTAATTTCATAGCCAGTCTTTAAACTATTTCCTGTGACTCTGGGTTCTGCCAGGAGCTTTTCCCTGGGCTTCTGGGAACTGAATAGCTTCAGGGTTCCAGCTGTGGGAGCCCTCTCATCCTCACTTGGTTCAAGAGTGAGTGGACTTTCTATTTGGTCTTTTTTTGGTTGTTGTTGTTGTCTAACTTATTTGTATCTCATTTATTCATTCATTCGTTTATTCAATCAGCATTTATCGTGTGCCTACTCCATTCGGATTCTGTCTAGGCCTCGGCTGTCAGTGCAGGACAAGACAGACACAGCTCTTCTCTATATAGAGGAAGGAGAGAGAGAGAAACCAAGGAAGAGGGTAACACATAAGCAAATGCAGGCTTCCTTGGCGTGCTAAGGGACCTGGTGCCAGGACTCCTCCAGATACCAAACCCTCAGGCTCCTCTCAGAAAGTGACCCCAACATTTCCATAGAATCTTTTCCATCTTCCTCTTGCCCATCTTAAAGCACCTCTAGGTGAGTTAGGATACTTTAATACAGTCTCAATTCTGTATGAATAGTTTAGTGTTGGCAACAAGGGAAATGCCTGTACGTGTTCAGAACACACACACTCTTCCATCTTTCATGGGGATATTCGCTATCTATAGTTGGTTAAACCTGAGGATGCTAAGTCCCAGAATGCAGAGGGCTAGCCATGCGAGTATGATGTATCCACACACAGGACAATATTGTTTAATAACCTGGCATGTTGAGAGAGCAGTGGCCATTAGGACTCGGACTCCATCACAGCATGGGTGGATCCTACTCCATCCTCTGCTTCTGATGCTCCACCCAGCTACAGTCTCTCGTCTTTTGTCACCTAGCCCTCCTAAAGTCCCTGATACAGAGGGGTAACCGCTGCCTCTGTTCATGTCTAGTCTAGTCTTGTCACCCCTCGGGTATCCTGTCTGCTTTTGGTGGCTCTCGGCTGTGCGATGCTTTAGGGGGAGAGTGTGCTTTAGAAGCCAAGCATTCTGGGGAGACTCACCCCAAGGAAAGTGCGAAACAAGATACAATGTAGACCCACCAGGCTCTGAACGCCCTCCCACGCTTCTCCCTTCTACATGTGATTGAGTGAATGGCGAAGGTTGTTTAGCACGACACATTTCCATGGCAGAGGGGGTATGGAAGTCAAACCGTTGAAAATCAGGGATGAAGAGCACCATTCTACTGTAGGCCAGGAATGAACCCGTGGTTACATCAGGACCCAGAAAGAAGACATCTGAAGTCCCCATGGCCAGATGACTCTGAGGGGCCACTGGGGGGGGGCAGCAGCCAGCTTCCCAAGGTCTCTAACATACACTTCTTTCTCTGGGGTAAGATGAGGGGGGAGCCTGGAGCCTAGCGTGGCAGGCTGGGCCCTTCCATCCCCTCCTCACTGGTTCTTAGCTAGTGTTGAGAGGCTCCGCATCTTGGCCTCCTTCTATTTATGATCCCCATTGTGTTAATGTGCACTTAATGAGAAATTCTTGTCTTGCTTGTAAATCCTGTAGCCGGCATTCAATTTATTGACAGATGTTTGCTTGGATCTCTTTAAAATTACTTCATAAATCTTCCAGGATAAAAGGCCTCAAGTTTGGTTATTAAGACAGGGCCTTGTTGACAGTTGCATATTTAACCGTTTCGAAGTACCGTCAGGGCGCGCTGGCAAGGGGCACCCGCCACAGAGATGTTTGCAACATTTTCCAGACCTATCAGGGCCTGGGAAATGCGGCTCCTATGCCAGGATCCCTCAGGTTAACTTCTCTGTGACCTCCAGCGCTTCACACTTACTCGTTCCTCCTAGCGGGGTGTCAGCGTGATGAAGTGCTTCTGCTGATAGGAGATAAGGCTGAGCAAGTCTCAGCCACCAGGAAGGAGTGTTGATGGGGACCCTGTGCTGAGGTGGCACTTCCCACACAGCCACGAGGCACGGGCTGCCAGCACGTGGGCTCAAACTATTGGCAGCTGGGTCAGGGAGGGAGTTCGGAGTTCAGCTGGAAAGGCTTGCAACATCACCTGCCTTCATACTTGAGGATTTATGCCTGGTAATCTGGATCAGGAATTTTTTTCCTGTTGCTAATTATTTAAAAGTCCTTTGCGAATGGCTTTAAGATAAAAGAAAGAGTGAAAAGCTGGTCAGCCGGTTCATATGATTGACATGCCCCATTCATATGATTGGCATGCGCAAGGATACGGGGCCTACAGTATGAAACAGCTCTTATCCACTTGCTAAATTATCCTCCTGGTTGCTTAAGGTAGAGGTAACTGGGCTTGTGCAGTAAAAGACACTGCACCTGGGTCCAGTTTGTCCAATGCTCTCTCAGTGGTCCCAATCAGGTCACCTGATCACCCTTTCACCAATTACAGCAGTCAGAGGCAGACTTTGTTGTGATTGGGTGTGTCTGAGTCACGTGACTGATCCCACTTTAAACAGGGCTTAAGACCAAGCCAAAGCAGGGTGTATCCGGAAAGATGGGGTCTTCTCATCTGAAGAACGGGGGAGGTGCTAGAGACTGGCAGCATGGGACAAGGGCTCAGCTGTCCTGATAGAACGGCAAGCGTGGACTTTGCTGGCAAGGCCAGGCTCTTACCTGGGGGTGGCTTATGGGTGTTGGAACTGGAAACATCTCCCATTTGAAGCAGGAGTCACAGTGGGGCCCATGGAAGGAAGGCACAAGGGACATGATGCATCAGACCTCCCCAGGAGGCCGACTAACTGGATTCAGAACGTCTGTGTTTACTAAAATCTGAGGCCATTTCCCTCATGGAAATTTCTGGAAATTTTAAGGTGTCCTCATCACTAAAAGCTGGAAAGTTTGGCCTTGAATATTTACTGGAGCCCTGTGAGAAACATTCTTCGTGGAAACGATTGTAGTAATTTGGCTGTAGAATTGGTTTGTAATAATAATAATACTTTCTCAGGGATTGCTACTTACTGGCTCCGCGCCCGTCAATCTGTTAGATATTTTGTTATTCCCTTTTATATCAGTGAGGAAACTGAGGCACAGAGACATCGAAGAACCTGACCAACAGCCCATAATGCTCATGGAGATCTGAACTCACTCAGTCTGACTGGCAAGCCATATTTCCAATACTGCCAGCTCAGCAGGTTGTCCACTCCTTGAGGACATAGACATAAATACCATAAATACAATGAAACAAAGTCCATGATGCCAGCCAGGGGCAGTGGCACAAAATTCCAGCCCTCAGGAGCTGGAGGCAGGAGGATCGCAGAGTTCAAGGCCATAAACACGTAGAGGCACCAGCCACCATGTCTTCCCTCGTGATGGACTGTGCCTACCTCTCTTCTGTTGCTGTGTTTCTGTCCGGCTTTCTATCAAGGCTATCTCAGACAAAACAGTGTGGCGCTAGGTGGTATCAACTGTGTTCAGTTGTATAATGATTTAATACATAATTTAATCATAATGTTGTAGGCAGATTGAAACTAATCTATGCATTTTAAAGGCTTTCCCTTTGAAGAATAAGAAAGATACAATTGTCCACAGATGGAGTGAGTAAATGTGGAGAGTCCCTGTGTCCACCGTCCTGAGTGGCCACACCCCTCCCAGGAAGCTAGTCAGAGAGGAATTTCTCCCATGATGCCTCTGATCCGTACATAGGAGACAAAGCCTGTAGAAGGCGCTGTAGAGGGAATTTTCTTCGGGCTGCCAGCTCACCAAAACTAACATAGAGACTTATTATTAATTATGGGAGTTCGGTTGATAGCTTAGGCTTGTTTCTAACTAGCTCGTATTACTTAAATTAACCCATTTCTACTCATCTTCGTGCCGCCACGTGACTTGTGGCTTTACCTCTCCTCCCGCATCTCTGTTCCCTCCCTGTCTGCTGGCGATTTCTCACATCTCCGTCCTTCTTCCCAGCGTTCATCCTCTGCGTCTGGAAATTCTGCCTAGCTATTGGCTGTTCAGCTTTTTATTAAACCAATAACAGTGATGCATCTTCACAGTGTACAAAAAGATTATTCCTCACCAGGCCACCCTCATTCCCTTAGGAGAGAGCAGTCCCAGGGACCAGTGCTCACACAGCCTCACAGGTTAGTGTGAGGGTGGTGGAGCAAGGCTCTTTTCTGGGACAAGGGATCAGGTGTGTCTGTGCCTTCGTTTATCTGCACAGACGTGTTGACTTCGTTTCTCTAGAATGTCACTCGCTGGGAGTCGGGGACAGGAGAGATGACCCAGCAGTTCAGAATAGGAGCTGCCTCTGCAGAGGACCCCAGTTCAGTTCCCAGCACCCACCTCAGATGACTCACAACTGTCTGTAACACCAGGTCTGGGGAACCCAACACTCACTTCTGGCCTCTGAGGATATCTGCACTCATTTGAACATACCCACCCTCGGATACAGGCACATACACACAATTCAAAATAAATAAATAAAAAAAAAATAAAGATCTAAAAACTAACCAAAACCTACTGGGGTTCAAATACTTGATCCAGAAAGCATCAGTAGAGGGAGGAGAAAAGAGAGAAGGGAAAGGCACCGACAGCAGAGATACTCGCCTTCGAGGTAGTACTGGGGGCAGCCGGCTCATGGTCATTCAGTGGAGGAACACTTTAGAATATTCCTAGATGAGGGTGAAGGCCGGGGTAGTTTTCACCAAATTGCCTTCTGTCCTCACCAAAAAAAAAAAACAAAAACAAAAAAACAAAAAACAAAAACAAAAACAAAAAAAACCAAAAAAACAACTCTCAGGAGTGTGAACTTCCCAAATTCCCACTGTCGCAGCCACCTGGACACTCTCCCCTACCCAGACACTCCCACCACCCAGATATTCTCCCCCACCCAGAAACTCCCTTCCATCCAGACACATCCCCCCAGCCAGACACCCCCCCAGATACTATTCCCCACCTAGACACTCCCCCCACCTAGATACTCCCCCACCCACCCAGACTCCCTCTCCAACCCAGAGGACTGCAGATGTTCCCCGTAAGCGTGCATCATGGAGAGGGGTACATGCCTCAGAGAGGTGGACAGGTCATGACTAAGGCCAACTGTGGATGAGTGTTATCTTAGGGTAGTAATCGTGATGGAATGGGGCAATATACAAAACACACTTGGAGCTTCTTACTGTCTTGTTTTAGAGGAAACAAAAACTGGAGGATGATGTTGCCTCATAACACTAAAGAAACTGAGAGCGAGTCACTCTAGAAATGTCAGAAGATGGCGGGTTCAGAGCGTGGAATATTCGGCCGCCGAGAACATTTGGGCAGCAAGATGGACGAGTGAGGAGGAACCCAGGTCTTGTAGCACACAGGCCCATTTTAGAGCTTCGGTTGGAGTCCTGCCACTTGAGTCCCACCCCACGGTGAGGAGCATGCCCCTGTTGTCAATCTCCAATCCTCAGACACTCAGCATGAATGCCAATAAATGTCAGCGTCCTGGGATCCACGGGACGTGCGGACACAGTTTGACCTCATGTAGATGTAGCTAAATCTGTCAGTTGCGTACTGGATAGCTTCATTTCTCTGTGAACTGTTTAGGCTTCATATAGACAAAGCCTAAATTGGTGCCCGTACCTCCTAATCGTGTCCTCCGAGGGAGTATCGTGTTCCCAAGTTCCCCAACCAACACTTTGGCACACACCCTGCCTAACAATACCCACAGATGAAGGAGGCCTTGGAAATAGGCTTTCTTGAGTGAGTAATGACTTTCAGGATGCCGAAAGGGGATTGTCTTTGGAAACGGGTCTCTCTTGATGGATGATTGAAAAGCTGCTGTCTTTGGTAGAGTTTTCGTGGTTTTATATTTGAGGCTATGTAATAAATAAATGTGTAATTGCCCTCAACATGATGCAAGACCAGACGGTGAAGATGAGGCAGGAAAAAAAAATCCTATAACAGCATAAAAATTTATTAGGATCCCTATTGGTAAGCAAGGCAGGGCTGCGCGAACAAAGAATGGGCTGTCTGCAGTTGACCAAGATAGAAACCAAAGGCAATGAAGAACAAATCCCGCCAGGCTTGCTGGGAGAGTGTGCGGGGGAGGGGATGAGGGATAGCCACGCTCCGACCTGAGATCCTTAGGAAAGTGACTTCAGAGCCAGCACTAGTAACTGGAATAAGAATCATTTGCCTAGTCATTCTGGATGTCCGATCGTCTTTCCAAAGGGGCAGATTCTTTTGTGGTCCAGAGCAGTGGGAGCATCCCAAGGAGGCCCCTAATCTCGCCTAAGTCTCTGAGGTCTTGTCTGCCTCCATTCTGCTGGAGTTGGTTTTTGTGCTCCGTGTATTCATGACATGTTTTTTGTTTTTGTTCTTTGTGATCACAGCTCAGCTTATTGCCTGTTGTTTCTCTGTCTTCCCATGTGGTTCCCATTAACGGCTTTACATGGATCAATCTATCTGTGTCTCTCAAATTAACTTTGATCTCTTTCGGTGACAGCTGATGGGTGACAACCTGAGATATTTTATGTGGTGTCTGGAAACAGGCTCAGCCTTCTTTTCATGCCATGTTCTAGTGGAGAGGTCAGAGAATGCTTTTGAATACAGCTGTGTGAACTCCATTGAAAGGGTTTGTATGGTAACAGTTTCGGGGTGTCACCTTACAAGGAAGGCCCAGACGGAAGGGTTGTGACTCCAACCCCACTTGCTTCAATTCAAACCCCAAGCCTAAATATTCAAAAATGTGTAGTTCTAGTGCTTAATCAATCATAATTTAAAATTTTCAGAGCATGAAAAGTCATTCATGATACCATTGGAAATGAGAAGTGTGGCTCTGACTGCTGTCTCACAGAACACTGAGGTGGTGCATCTGAAACTGAGGATTGTGTTTGTACAGATGTGTGTGGTGTACGTGTGTGCAGGTGTGTGTGTGTGTGTGTGTGTGTGGTGTGTGTGTGATGTATATATGGTGTGTGTGGTATATGTGTATGCATGTGTGTGTGCATGTGTGTGTGATGTGTATATGGTGTGTGTGGTGTACGTGTGTGCAGGTGTGTGTGCATGTGTGTGATGTGTATATGGTGTGTGGTATATGTGTATGCATGTGTGTGTGATGTGTATATGGTGTGTGTGGAATATGTGTGTGCATGTGTGTATGTGTGTGTGGTGTGTGTGTGTGTGATGTGTATATGGTGTGTGTGGTGTATGTGCCTGGTGTGTGTCTGATGCATTTGTGCATGTATGGTGTGTATGGGTGTGGGGGGTGTGTTTATGCATGTATGGTGTGCATGGGTGTGTGTGTCTGATGTGTTTGTGCATGTATGGTGTGTATGGATATGTGTGGGGCATATGTCTGGTGTGTTTGTGCATGTATGGTGTGGGTGTGTGTGGTGTGTTCATGTGTGTATGGTGTAAATGGGTGTTTGTGTGGTGTTTGTGTGTGTGATGTGTGTGTGTGGATGGGTGTGTGATGTGTGTCTATGTGAATGTATAGTGTGTGTATGTGTGTGTGGTGTGTTTGTGTGTGTGTGGTGTGTATGGGTGTGTGTATGTTGTGGTGTGTGTGCGTGCATGTAGGCCAGAAATCAGCATCCAGTGTCTTCCTCAATGACTCTCCATCTTTGTTCTTTTCTTTTTTTTTCTTTTGAGAAAAACATCTCTTACTGAACCCAGACAGAATGACCAGTGAATTGCAGAGGTACGCCCACCTCTGCTTCACAAGGAATTACAGACGGGCACCACTGTGTCCGTAGGCTCTGGGTGTCCAAACACTGGTCCTTGTACTTGGCATGACAAGCACTTCAATGATGGCACCATCTCCCCTACCCCTGCGAACCACTCTGCCTGTGCTAAAGCTACTTCCCTCTGCAGCATGCAGAATCCAGTTCAGTCACACCTCGCACGAGACACACACAAAATAAATGGCAATGGGACGTTGTGGTTGTCATAAAGCTTGAGTGGGAAAATTTGCACAAACCTGGGGAAGTGAGTGGTTTTTTTTTGGGAAGAGCCCTGAGAGTTTGTCTCGATCAGACCACTTAACATGCCAGCTTCAATCCATCCCATGAAAGTTACCTGTCCTGGGTTGTTTGATTTCAAACTTTTAAGGTAAGGTTTCTCGACTGGGGCAACTTTGTTTCCCAGGGGACATCCAGTGACACCCACAGATGTTTCTCTTGGTCTCACTGGTAAGGAGCACTATTGGGTCACAGTGAATGGAAACTGGGGTGCTATTTAACATTTCACCCACCCCAACTCTGTGATATCCCACACAGGAATAACAATTTGTCCGTTTCTTAATTTTCTGTCATGAATTAGCACAGAAGCAATGGTCCGGTCTGTGGTCAGGGTCAGTTGGATGTGGCTGGGTTTGTCTTTCTCGGTTGAGCCTCGGGTGGATAGAGGTGATGTGGCCTGCAGACAGATGGAATAGAGATGGTTTTGTATCTAATATATATGGACGATGGGGTGAGAGGAGGGTGGGAAACGGGGGGGAGAGTAGGGAAGCCGTTCCTGCTCATTGCCATGATTGCCATCGGCGCAAGTAAACAAAGCTGTTCGTCTTCAGGTGGCAATTTCTGTGCAGCAGGAATCCCCAGGGAAACAGCCACTGGGAATGTTATCGTCTTTTCTTGGGGGCCAGGTAAAATGGGGTGCTGTTGGAGCAAACTAATCTCCAATTTGACTCACATTTCCCCCTGAGATTCCCAAGGAAAGCAGAACCCCCATAAGGCAAGGATCAAGCCCTGGCTCCACCCGTCACCAGCAGGGGTACACTTGGCCCATGTCCTGCACGGTACAATGCGCTCAGCCATGCCCACACTCTGTGTGGCCTGCTGCATGCCAGCTTCTCTCCAGAGCCTAGTCCCCTTGTTTGGATCTTTGTTTTCCTTTTCTAAGTTCAAACTTTTCAGTCTCTGTTTCCATCTGTCTGGGAGGGGAAGCCAGCTCGTGACAATGCCCTGGTCAGCTCTTTTAGATTTTTTCCCCCTTTGGGGGGGAAAAAGTTGATTTCCTGTACTAGCGAGCCATACATCACTGACATCCCTGTCTGTGCCGCTTGTCTGTGACAGAATGACAGGTGTCATTTATCACTGGGGCTTGCGGAAGCTGTGGGAAGAGGGATTGGATTTTTTTTCTCTTCCTTTCTTTCGGGCTGCCAGATCATTAAAAGGGGGCTTTCCAAAGAAGGCTGTGTGTAACCTGAGTGCGCTTTACTGTCGGCGGAAGGCCGGCAGGAAGAATGGGAGAATGGTGAAAGGGAGCGAGAGAAAGAGAGGGAGGGAAGAGGGGAGGAGTCTCCGCCAGTCACCCCGCCGCTCTCCCTGGTTCAGCTCTTGCCTTTGCATGCTAAGTAAGGTCTTCAGAGATTTCCGCCTGGCTGGTGGTGCCAAGGAGGAAACTGAAACAGGAAACCTCTTTAATACCCTGCTTTGCATCACATCACGCAAGGGTGTGTGAGGGTCGGGAGAACCTTTCTGTAGCGCACGGGGCTTGGCTTGAAGTAAGATCGTTGCAGAAGGCAGGCAAACCTATCTGAACTTAAGGGAAAGGCTCTAAATCAGAAGTCGAAACTGAGACCCACCGGCTGGCAGGCTTACTCTCCAAGGAGACATTTACAGCATCCTGTTTGCAGAAGCGTACTCGGAAGGTGCCCAAGTATAACTTCTGAGTGCGTCTCTCCTTTTGGCACCATCTCTACCACCAAATGGCTCCAGGGACCAGGAAACAGACTCCTGGCTTATCGTTTCTCCAAAATGGGAAACTTCCCTTCTCCAGCCCCAATGGATGGTACCAAAGTGATGGGAACAAGTTAACTTTCAACAGTCCTAACTTTGTGCCGTGTTAAATAACTTCTTTTTATTTTTACTGTTTTTACATTACAGTGTGTGTGTCTATCTGTCTGTTTGTCTATCTACACACTTGTGGAGGTTGGAAGACAACAGTCAGTAGACAAAGTGGGTCCTGGGGATTTGAACTCAGGTCATAAGGATTGACTGAAAGCGCCTTTACCCTATAAGCCAACTCTTCTGTGTCTCAGTTTAACCTTCTCTCAGATGGCTGCTTTAAAAAAAAAAAAACAGCGCTGAACAGTCCCAAACCGCAAGTGTTCTTTGCAGCCAGGCTGGGCTCCGAAGGCAAGCTGTTTGGTTCTGCGGCCTCTGCACTTAGACATACATTCAGGGAGGATGCTGGGAAGTTTTCCATGTCTGGGATGAGAATCTGGCCACTTTGAATTAGGAAGTTACCAACTTCTGCAGGAACCAACACAAGGGCCGCTGACACCAGCCAGACCATCAAGTATGAACTTGTGCCTGAGGAACCAGCATGAATTCTGCATAGTTTAAGTGATAAAAAAAAAATTAAAGAAATCTGGTTTGTGTCTTTTATGAAGTCCTGCAGGTAGTCTTAATTTTACCTTTTCTCTCAGTAAGTCTAGAGGGCTTCTTAGTTGACTCCTGACGCAAGACAGGAGCAAAATAGGAAAAAAGGGATGGGGAGACAAAGGATTGGAAGTAAGAATGAACAAAAGAAAGAGAGAGAGAGAAAAGAAAGGGAGTTGAGGAAAGAGAAGAAAGAACAAGAGAAAGACAGAGAAAGGAAGAAAGGAAAGCAAAGGGGAAAGATAGAAGCAAAGATACAGGAGGGGAAAGGAGGAAAGAAAGGAAAGAAAAAGGAAGAAGGGAAGAAGGGAGGGAAGGAGGAGGGAGAAAGGGGGGGAGGAAAAAGAGAGAATTAAAGAACAATGGAGAGGGAGCAAAGGAAGGGAGAAGAAGCTTGAGAAATGAAAGGAAACGAAAATGAGGGCAGGAGAAATACACAACAGCCGTGTCTCTTTGGAGAGCTCGTATGGAAGCTGAGAGCAGCCGCGAGGCCCTGGCTGCACCCGGCAGCCCGGCTGGAGCATACTCCTGCAGGAAGCCATCCCTTCCAAATAAGTTTTCCTTGACTGCTTTTGCACAAAGCCTGCTGCTCCGAGAGACAAATGAGCTATTAGGTAATCTACTTAATTGACAAGTGACTTAACTAATTACCCTGACGTGCTTATTAAATGTTACCGTTCCCATTCGCCACACATTGTTAGGGCATCAACGTATGGGAGCCTTATCATACCACTGTCCCCTGACAACACGATCCTATTAGACAGAGGAGTGCGGCTGTGTTTCTGCTGTGTTCTTTCCTCCCTCTGTGCTCAGAGTCAGAAAAGACAGAATTAGGAGCCGGGTGTATAACGAGCCCATCCTGTTCAGGGACATTGTCCTATTATGCTGGCGTCTAGTCACTCAGATGGATCGCGAATGGACTAAATAAAGAAATAATGTAAATTATCAAGCTATGCCTAACGGGTGGAAGGAAAGCTGAGGCGGAACCCAATTGCCTTCTGACTGGAGTCTTTCATAGCTGAAGGGCCAGTGTCTTTATTTAGACAGGCCTACAAAACCTTTCATTCAGAGCTCCTTGAGTAGGTGTGTTTTGAAATGCCGAATTTTTCAGGTTTTAGGGGAGAAATGATCTCCATAGCCATGTCTTAAATGCACAGGGGTCACCTACAATTCTTAAAGATATAAATATTTCACCGTGGAACTCTGTTACAACATGAGATCTTTCTCAGACATTTCAAAAATGTATCTGTGTACATGTATGCAAGTGTGTGGTGTGTGTGCATGTATATACACATGTGTGTAGGATGTATATGTATATGTGGTATGTGTGTGAATGTGCGCATATATGTGTATGGGGTGTGTGAATGTGTGTGCAGTGTGTACATGTGTGTATGTGTGTATATGTGTGCATGTGTAGTGAATGTGTGCATATGTGTGTGGGGTGTGCATGCGTAATGTGTGTGTTTATGTGTGTGTGCGCATGCGCGTGCGGGCCAGGACTTCTATCAGGTGTTTTCTTCACCTAATCACCTTGCTCTTTGAGACAGTGTGTTTCACCAGCCTAGACTATGTGGTCAGCAAGCCCCACGGTGTTGCTGTCTCTGCCTCCCCAGCACTGGGATAATAATAAGTGCGCAGCATCGCCCCTGATTTTTTATGTGGATCCTGCGGTCAAGCTCAAATCCTGATGGTCCCATGGCAAGCACTTTACCAACTGGTCCTCATCCCCAGGGGGTTCCAAAAGGTTTAGAGAGTCTCTGTTCAATGTCAATGTGATATTTCTGCTAAATAAATTACGAAAATAAAAAGCATTTACAGTTCAGAGATTTTTAGAGATGAAATCTAAGGAGTTGTGAATAAACGCCTCTACTGTGCTCTGGTTATCTGGCAGCAGAGTTCATGAGGATACCTCTAAAGATATATTCGTTTTATTTTTAATTTATGAGAGTGAGTTTGCCTGTGTGTGTGTGTCTGTGACCACATGGGTGCCTGCAGAAGCCGGAAGGCACCAGATTCCCTGGAACTGGACTTACTGACGGTTGAGAGTCATCATGAGGGTGCTAGGAAACAAACCAGGATTCTCTGAAAGAGTAGTGTATGCTCTTAACTACCGAATCCTCCACTCCACACCCCTAGATCTAGGGATTTTTGTTTTGTTTTGATTTTGATTTTCTAGTGGCCGTAGCTAATACCAATGGCTAAAGCTGGGGTTACCCTCAGAACAATGCACAGTGAAACACAGCACAGCAGTTACTTCTGATGCTCTCTAAGGACACATCAAGTACAGGCTTCTCTAAACCGTGAAGCCACAGCTGAGGCTAGAGCCACTGGAAGGATTGTTCTCCATGTAGGATGGAGTTGGAGGCAGGGATGTTGGGAGAACACCAGGGCAGGCAACTCCCAGTTCTAGCAGACACCCTGTTCCCAGACCCCAGATTCTCCCCCTTCACACTGCCACATCTCTGAAAATGGGTCTCTCTCCAGTCCCTGCTGTGATCCAGCTGATTGTCAGCAGTTACCTTTTTACTTTCTTGAAGTACACAGGTGTCCATTGAAGTTGCTTAGGTTACATCCACCACAGCCGCTTGGATAATCCAGGGACTTCATGACGACATGGTGGGCTCACACGCCATCTGCAGGGTGCCCTGAAGCTAGCCCTGACCCTAGTGACAAGCCCAACTGGAGAGCTATTGACCTGGCTGTTAATGTTTGGAGACGACGGGTGTGGCCGTCGTCAGTCTGGCCATCTGAAAGAACCTAGGAATCTAGCCAGGCAACCTCACTGCAGCCTGACCATGACAGTGACCTTGCCGCTGTGGAATCTGCTACAAACCCAAAGAGACCAGCCTGTCAGTGTTCAGCATGAATCTGACCTCCCCAATGCCCGGGAACAGTGAGTGAGTTGATGGACCAGCACCCCTGAGCTAGGTCTGGTATCGGTCTGATCTCTGTGGTTTTCCTGTTGTCTGGTTATCTGCAGTGGAAGGAGAGGGGGTAAAAGCAGAATTGCAGTAACTCTGTAACTCACCGCAGACAGGGAGAGACAATCAAGTAAGAAGGTATTTAAGACATACCGTAATCACAAACACAATGACCTTTATGGCAAAGCGTGATTCTGCCAGGACCCGTGAGCAGTCAAGTGTCCCCGTGTCTGAGAAGCAGGGCAAGAAGCTCACTGAATATGTCTGCGTGTGGAGAAATGAGTGAGCTGGAGGAGCAGGGACAGTCGTGAGGGAGGTGTTCCTGGGCAAGGGTTTATCTTTGCGAAAGACCATGGTCCATCCTTCCATAGAATATTCCCCCTTTTGTAAACATGGACTTTCTCATTCTGCTGAGGACACACTGTGCTCTGTCATGAAAAGCTTTCTGAGTAGATAGGAGGGGGGCATACCTATGACCTTGGTCTTGTACACTCGCACAACACCGCAGCAAGGTTCAAGTTAGAGGTCCCCAAGGTGTGACCCATCATAGCCCAAAGAGCAAGACCAGTTCTTTAACTAATCTACAGCAGCCAGAAGCCAGAAGCATGCTGGGCAGGAGGCCTGCGGTCACAAGTGTCACCCACAACAGCTTCTAGAGACCCCGTCTTTTTCTCCCTCTCGTTCTTAACCTTTGGTGACCATGCCAAATCATTGATGATGAGGTGGTTAAACTTCTGGAACTACAAATAAGAGCGACTAACTCTTGGCAACTTAGATAAAAGGAAGCATCACTTGGGTAGCCATGGAGACCCATCCCTGAACATACTCGTTCAAAATGAGGACCATTTACTTCCTTTGTGGCACCACAGGTCTGTGAGGCTGGGCTTGACTGAGGGCTGTTTGGTCTTGCCTGGCTTTGGGGATGGTGAATGGCTCTTCTCCATGTGGCCACAGCCTTGCGGCAGGCTGACCCGTCTGGGTCCCAGGGTGACAGAGATCTGAGGATAAAAACCAGCAGGTGTCTTGGGTCTAGCTCGGACTCTCATGGCTCTCTCATTTCCTACATTCCATTGGACAAAGAGTCCCTGGACTCAGGGACCAGGAGAAGGGACGTGGCAGACTAGTCAGGAAAGGAAGTGGAGTTCTCCGTGACAGGAGGCAGGGCAAAGAAAGGAATGTCTTTAAGGTTAAGTTCAAGGCCTGTGGGCAGAAATAAAGGTCTTCTCCTGGGAGCAAACTTTCTGTTTCAGTAGTAAAACATAGATAACAAATGATCAGATTGGGCCCTCTAACTTCCATCCTCCCTCCGTCTGTCTGTCTGCCCATCCCTCTCTCCCTCCGGCATGTCACTAGCCTTTCCAGGTACATCCACCTGTAATGCCACCTTGTGGAAGAAACCAAACAGGATATGGACCGCTTTGTTCAAATGTTAAATATATCATTTTCTTCCTCCTGAAATACTTCATCCCCTTGTTACTATGCTGTGTGTGTGTGTGTGTGTGTGTGTGTGTGTGTGTGTGTGTGTGTGTGTGCACGTGTGCCATGCTTCATGAAGGGGCCATCTATCATCTTAGAGACAGAATCTCTGACAGGGACTGCCTCACCTAGGCTGTCCCTGTCCCCTCCACACTGAGATAACAAGCACGCCTGCCACCACACCCAGCTTTTTCACTTGTTCAAAAGGTCAAGTTCAGGCCGTCGTGCTTGTCCAGCCAGCCCTGTGCCCACTGAGCATCTCCACAGCCCTGGCATACTCCCTGTGCCCACTGAGCCATCCCCACAGCCCTGGCATACTCCACGTGTGCTGACACTGAGAGGCAACTGTGAGACTGAGCCAGAGTCCCCGGATGTCCCTAAACTTTAGCATTCTTATCCACAGAGCAAGTGGATACAGAAATGCGCCATTATGCAGTTTTGGAGAGACAGCTCAGAGATGAGGAGCAGTTGCTACTCTGCAGAGCATCCATCTTTGGCTCCCAACACCCAGATCAGGTAGCTCAAAACCGCCTATAACTCCAGCTGCCGAAGTTCGAGGACCCCTTCTGGCCTCCAAGCACACCTGTGCAAAAGTGTGCATACGTGCATACACTATTGTTTTTAGCTTTATTTTAAAATGTCGTTTTGAGCGACAGATGAGATGTTCTGAGGCCCAGCACCCAGAAACAGCCTTTGCTGATGTTGGCATTATCATCACTATTGGAATTCATATCTCTCTTCTGCCCACCCCCCCCCCAGAAATTGTGATAATCTCAACATTGCCATCCATGTAAAAATTGCCTACATCCTGATGCAAGTTGAAAAACGAAGGTAGTTAATCTGTGTTCGACTTCTGTTTCTTCTAAGACAGATATTTAAACATGTATTGATTTTTTTCTTTTAGCTTTGTCAGTGACTAAACAAAGGTTAATCTCTTCTTCTGGCAAATATTTACCCAATGATGCCAGAAGTCCTGCCTGGGCAGTTCATCCACAGTTCTGATCCCAACCCCAGAAGTTCTGCCTGGGCAGTTCATCCACAGTTCTGATCCCAACCCCAGAAATCCTGCCTGGGCAGTTCATCCACAGTTCTGATCCCAACCCCAGAAGTCCTGCCTGGGCAGTTCATCCACAGTTCTGATCTCGACCCCAGAAGTCCTGCCTGGGCAGTTCATCCACAGTTCTGATCCCGACCCCAGAAGTCCTGCCTGGGCAGTTCATCCACAGTTCTGATCTCGACCCCAGAAGTCCTTCCTGGGCAGTTCATCCACAGTTCTGATCCCGACCCCATGTTGTCTCTCGGCTTCCCGGGATACTCTGAGACAGTGCCATGAGTCCTGTTGCATGCGCTGGTTGATTGGGCGGGGGATGCCTGGCATAATCCGCGGTATGATGGAAAAAAGAGGAATAGAGGGCAGCTTGAAGATGGGAGGTGGAGCAGGGGGCAGCTCAGTGGTTAGAGCGACTGCCACATAAGTGTGGGAGCAGAATTCAGATCCCCAGCACCAGCCTAGGAGCTGAGGAAATGCAGCAACCTGCCCGTAATTCCGGTAGTCAGGGAATGGAGATGGGGACTACCCAAAGCAAACCAGGAAATTAGACTACACACACGGGCAAGTTCTGAATTCAGTGAGAGACCCTGACTCAGGGGATAAAGTGGACAAGAAGAGAGGAAGACAACTGACATTGATCTCTGGCTTCTGTGCATATACACACATGCAATCTCCCCCCCCCCCACATACACACACGAACATGGACACATAACAACACACACACATTCACATCACAAAAGATGAAAGATGGCTCATTGTTTAAGAGCTTGTTCCATTCTCACAAAGGACCTGAGTTTGGTCCCCAGGACCCGAATCCAATAGCTCACAAGCAGTTGTTACCACAGCTGCCCAGGTTTGTTGCTGCCTTCTGGTCTGTCTGGTCATTGCACTTATGTGAGTATACCCCCCCACACACACACACACACATACCCATAATTAAACAATTTAAACAGATATTTTTAAAAGATGGCAGTGATGTTGAAGACATCAACAAGGAACACTGTAGTGACCTAAGATTGGTATCCAGAAAGACTCTTGGGCCAGGCGATATCAGACTTAGGGCATGCCAGTAGAATATATATGCCTTCTCGTTCTCTCTCCTCCTCCCATGGGAAAGCAGAAAGACATGGGATCCCACATAGGAAATGGATCAAAGCTGCCTTCCTCTCAGGGCCTGGTCAGGCAAGGCAGGTACAAAACTGATGCGAGAACAAGCAGAAGCTGCCTTGGACAAAGCCCTTAAAGACTGAAACCTTCCCACCTCAGGAAACCCCCTCTCTGAAAATAATGTCACATATTTAGGACTTAGTCAGGAGAACGTGTCAATCAAATTTTGTGGCCTGGGATGTCACATACCTCCCTTGTTGGTCTGAGCATTCACTTAGACTCTGCACTGACCTGAGACAGCCATAAAGACACCACCCATTGGTTGGATAATGAAAACACTCACTCTCGGGTTGTCTAGGTTACAAACTAACAACTCAAATGTATTTCCAATATTTGTTTTGTCTGGTTTTTAGACTGGGCCTCACTATGTAGCCCTTTCTGTCTTGAAACTCTCTCTACAGACCAGGTTGGCCCCAAACTCAGAGAGACCCACCTGTCTCAGTCTCCCAGGTGCTGGTATTAAAGGTGTGCACCACCACTCCTGGCTTCTAGTGCTTTTTAAAAGTTAGTTAATTAGGGGGAAGGATACATATGCATTTATGCAGACATAGGGCAGAAGGCCATCTTGAATGTCCTTCATCTCTTCCCAGCATCTTGATTGAGACGGGAGCTCTTGCTTACCTTGGATCTGGCCATTTTGGCTTGGTTGACTGGCCAGTGAGCCCCAGGGATGCGCTTTTCTCTATGTCCCAACCCCAGCTGTGGGATGGCAGGCATCTGCCACAGGAGCCTGATTTGTATGTGAGGCTAGGGTTCTGAACTCAGGTTTCAGGGCTTACAGGGCAAGCACCTTGTCCACTGAGCCATCTCCCCATCCCTCATTGTTAATTAAATGCTCAAAAGTTTAATAAATAGAATCTGACTACCTATCCTACGCTCTAAACCTTAGGATGGTCTCGTCTCTCTGCTCATGTCACGACCAACAATGAGCCAACAGACATTAATTCAAGAGAGGTCACTGTGTTCAGAGCAAATCAAAGAATGCAAACATTGCCGCGGCTGTAAAGAATCTTCCCGACACTTAGGTAGGCCCAGTGAGTGGCTCTGTGGAAATAGGCAATCTGAAGGCACCTCACTGGCCTCAGTGGGCTGGCTCAGCGGTCTTCATCCAAGAACTCTGCCTTTTGCATTTGCTTTGCTGTATTTTTTATGTATTTAATGCGCGAGCACCTGTGCTACAGCATGCGTGTGTAAGCTTTTGGGACTCAGGCTGCGCATTTCCCCATTTGAAGGAGGGGGGGTCTCCTCTTATTGCTGTCACACTATATAATTCAGGACCATGGACCCTGGTTTAAGACCCTGCCTCAGTCGCTTGTCTCTCCAAATGAGGGCTGTGGTCACAGATGTAAGCCGCCACATTCGACTCTGGGTGGGCAGATCAGGAATTGAAGTGAGGTCATGAGGATCACGTGGCAAATCCTTCCACCCAAAGAGTCATCTCCCAAGCTCTCCTCTTGCATTTAAACCTTGGACCCCCAAAATGGACAGCACTTTATGGCTATCCACTGCCTGGAGACTCACACTTACTGGGTGCAAAAATGAAGACATTTGATTGTTCTTCGGGTGATCAAGAAGCTAAGCAAATTCAGTGATTTTCCTGAAGTTACCTAGCAACTACCCAGCCAAGGCCCAGACCTGGAACTCACAGGAGAGTGCAGGCTCCCATGACTAAGGCCCAAGCCTCATCCCGTCTGCAGAGAACAGGAATTCTGAAACTTGCACAACAGTGTAGGATAAAAGATGTGCACAGTGCCTTTATCTGTGTGATGAAGTAATAGTCCTAGATCTTTTCTGCCTACTCTGTTACCCCAATAGGTTGTGTTCTAAAAGTAGGCAGAGATGGTAAGACAACACGTCTAAGCTGCAGAGGCAGTGGTGACTTCCAGGGTCTACCGGAAGCTGGGAGAGAGCAAACCATGGCACCAAGACTTGGTTTAGCGGAGGAGCATCAGACTTTTCAGTGGCTGGATGTGGTCCAGTGTGCCGGCCTCCAGCATCACACTCAAGTTTCTTTTCCCTGTGAGTTAGCATGGGTGTACACCTTTAAAAGCTCTTCTAGACACCCCTGTTAGCTCCGTTTTCAGTGCTGTTCAAATCTCATGATCTGTAAGCAAAGGAATGACTTTGCCAAGCAGGCATGGTGGCACACACCTGTAATCCCCAGGAGGCAGAGGCAGGGGAATCACTGCGAGTCAAGGCCATCTTGGTCTACTTAGCAAATGCTAGGCAAGCTAAGGCTTCACGAGGAGATCTGTTGGGAAAAGAAAAAAGAAAAAGAAAGATGCCAGTTTCCCAATTTATGCTCACAATTCATTAACTCTAGGAATGATGTTTGTGTTTCTGTGCTTAGAGCCTTAGGGGACAAAGCTCTCTGGTTGCATTTAAACGGTCTACCTTTCGTCACAGCCTCCAATGACTTTTCTTTTGCAGTTTTCTGGAACTCTCTGAAGATTCCTTTCACTAAGCTCCTGTGCCACAGTCTGTCCCACCCCTACACATGTGTGTGCACACATGTGCACACACACACAGTATTGAGTTCTTAGTAAGAAGTCACCCTCACCATGGAGACCCTACTCGGGCTATGCAGAGAACCAGCAAACGCTGACCAGTCTGCACTGGAGCTGGCCTCTCCCATGATAACACACATCAGTGTACTAATTCTAACTTCGTTTATAAGTTGTCTGCTCTTTGATGGAGTCCAAGGCAAGGACAGGTCCCCCCAAGTCCCTGCATGCATTTATTGATTCCATACGTGGATGCATTAAGCTATGTGTCCCCTGGGCCCTGGGGTTGTAGCTATGATAAATAGTCAAACCTCCCACTTCTATTCAGGGAGTTTCTACTTTGATGGGAAAGGCACAGGACAGTTAGGGTCAGAGAGCAAATGATTCTAAGAAGTGTGATAAAGAAAGGGATGAAGAACTCAAGGGGAGACTGAGTTGCTGAGACTTCAGATGGAGCAGTCAAGGGAGAGCCTAGCTGAGCAGGTGGTGTCCAAGCAATGTCTGAATGAAGAGTCCATGCGAATCCCGTGGCTCTTTAACGGTACATCCTATCTGAAAGAGGAGACAGCACAAGCCAAAGCCCTGTGGTCACATCGCGTGTTCAGTTCTTCAGATGCTTCCAGGAAGCAAGGGTGGCTGAAGGAGAGTTTGGAAGGCAGGGGCCTGTGAGGGCACCAGAATCCAGCTCATAAGGAGCCTGGTAAGAGCTTGGAATTCCATCCCAAGTGTAGAGGATGCCACTTAGAAGGCTTGGGGCAGGATGTGGCAGCATATGTCTTCATTATCACAACTGTGCTATACTGTAAATACTCTCAGTCTCATTGAACAGTAAGCCCAGGCTCAGAGAGATCAGCTGATGTTCCCTGATGGTTCACAGAATCAGCAAGGACCTTGAGCCACGCAGTTTCTCAGGGTTAGAAACAAGAGGGGTCTATGTTTTAGTCTTTTTACCCTCAATCTGTGTAACAGGACTCAACAAAATATCATGCCTAGATAAGCTCAGCCACATTCCTATTTGTACCAATAAAGTTTTATTGACATACAGCAACACTCCTTTATCTGTATATTGCCTGTGGCGGCCTCTGTGCAGCAGCTGCAAGTTTAGTGACTCTGTTGCAGAGAACACATGCGTGTCTCCGAAAGCTTTCAGTATTGTCTGGTCCTTGGCAGGAAACACATGCCAACCTGGTACTGGAAAACATCAGAGCCACTGACCATAGCTCACAGAGCACAGCTGTCCTTCCCCAGACAGCAGCACAATATCAAAGACAAAGAAATACATCTTGAAAAAAATGATTTATCTACAAACCAAGACTTGAAAGCAAAAGCAACTGAACACATAGGTGGCTAAAGTCAGCGAGTGGTGTGTAGTTTGAAACAGAAATGGCTCCTTCACATCAGTACTGAGCGCAAATCCAGTCATCCCGTCAGCAAACATTTACTGAGATTCTACACCAGACTGAAGCCAGCATCTGTGGAGCATCCAGTGCCAAGCAAACTCGGACACAGTTATCTACAGAACAGAGCTCACACACCAGGGACAGGCACAGTCATTAGTCAGATAGCGGGAACACTGAGCTAGCCAAGGGAGTTCAGAAGGCTCATCTGAGGATGGATGACGTCTTGGGGAAGAACAGGTCAGTAGGCAAAGAGAGGGAAGATCAGTCAGTAGCTGAGGAGGGGGCACCGGCGTGTGTAAGGGTCCTGGGGTGGGAGGGAGCCATGTAGGCACTAGGAAATGCATAGCAAAATGTTTATGTGTCTGAAAGGCAGTATGGTTCAGTTCCGAGCACCCACATGAGGTGGGTCATAGCTGCCTGGGACCCCAGCTCCAGGGGATTTGGCACCCTCTTCTGGCCTGCTTAGTTACCTGCAGTCATATGCACAACTCCCCCAGCACACACATAACAAAAAATAAAAATAAACTGTTTTGAAAATAAACCTGCAATGCTGAAAGAGTTTACCCCTCTGAGGAAAAGTTGCTTTCATGTTCTCAAGTCCAAGAAGAAGCCTCAAAGTCCTCATAGCCATGCTGGGTGTAGCCATCACTTACACAGAACAGCCATCTTCCATATCCTATGGCCACCTCTGGCGTCCAGCTCAGGGACGCACAGCATTACAGGGATCAGATAAAACACAGATGCACCCGGGCTTAGGACAAACGTCACCGCCTGCTTCTGGAGTCATCGCATCGCGCACCACAGCTGTGAAGGCATTTTAACCCCCTGCACCATGCCCCTGTCTTCTTGATTTCCCTCCTCCATTCGAGAATTCTCTACCTTCAGTCTATTTTGGTAAACAGGCCAGGGGAGAGCCTTTGCTGACCTGGGATGGAGCTGAAGAGGAGTTGTCAGTTCAGGAGAGGCGGTGATGGAGGAGAAAGACAGAGAAAGGTACTATCTGTTTTGCTCTGGTTTGGTTTGGTCTTCGGGAAATTTGTTCTTTACTTCTCTTAGCTCTTTCTGTAGCAAGCTAAGGATATTTGTGGTGGAAAATGTCAGCGGAGGCTTTCTGATGAGATGGTGATTGACTTGGAAGCTCAGCACAGAGAAAGATCTCAGCCAAATAAATATGTGAGGGGTGACATGGCCACAAGCCCGGGGACCCGGAACAAGATGGGGTTAGAGGGAAGACTTCCGAGATGGAGTGCAGGGTGCAGGAGAAGAGACACAGGAACCAAGTCAATAGGGCTTGTGCTCACTCGTCGTAATAGAAGGTACCAGAAAGATTCCTGGGGCAAAGGAAGGGCTGCCTCACATAGCTAGCAGTGACCACATCTCAAGTACTCCATATCCAGTGAGTCATTTCTATGCAACTTTCAATAAACCCAATGAATGGGTACAGTTGCTACCACACCTTAGATAACTAACCTGAGACTCCATGAGCTAAGGTCATTTGGGTCGAGTTGCTTAGTGACTGTACCACAAAGGAGCTTCAGCTTTTGGCTGCCTCTAGCTTCTGCCTCAAAATACAGACCCATGAAGCCTGGCACAGCAGCTGTGTAGCCCTGGCTCTCTGGAGGTTGAAGTAGGAAGATCATAAGGTCTGGACGACTTGGTCACAAAAGGAAACGAAAAATTAGGTTGAGCCTGAGGAGCCATGTCTTTAATCCCAACACTAAGATCTTTAGGATTTTGAGGTCAGCCTGGTCTACATGATGATTGAGTTCCAGGCCACCCAGGCTACACCATAAGACTTTGTCTGGGGGTGATGGGACCAGGAGGGAGAAAGAGAAAGAGAGAGCAAGCCTATATCCACCAAACATTAATTTTATTGTTTATTGTGCTTATTTTTGTAATTTCAAGTTTGGTCAGCTGCATTGTTCTTTTCTGTTCAATTTTATAAATAAAAGTGGTTGACCTCAAGATTCTAATGGAAGGCTAAAAATAACTGTGAGATTTCTGTGGTACTGTTAATATGCCAAGCAGGAAAAGTTGGAGGAGATAAGGACAGAAGATGGGCGGGCTAAAGTGTGTTTGGGTCTCAGACATCTCACTTCTAACTATTGGGAGCACCCTCTGCCTAGAGGGTCAAAAGCAACCTGTCGCCCTCGTGGACCTGGTACCCTGCCCTCTTTTTTCTTCCCTGGTATCAGGGCTTCAACTATTAGGATGGTACAGAGGTGTGGTCAGGCTGGTGAGGGGATCCAGCTGTGGGATCCAATCTCTCTCCCCAACAGTGACATTTGGTGCTGTGAATGAGCGACACTTCCTGGGAGTCACTACACGGTCATCATCCGAGGCTTTGTGGCCTCACAAAATTTAAAAATCGAAGTCCACAAAGATTCTGCAGGGGTGCATGGACAGAGAGTGGCTGTGCCTCAGGAATGCACCCCTGCACAGGAAGACATGGGACATTACCGAGCATGTTTTAACGATGAGCAAAGGGGAGCCCTCTGATTGCTCCCACACAAAAAAGAAAGAGAAGAAATTTGGTTAGAAAATCAAAGTCGGGAAGTAGGTTTACAATTATCTTCCTTAGCAATGAATACACCACCTATTTTTTGGGGGGGTTAATGACATTTACTGTTTTCATTGTCAGTATTGATTTTTTTAATTATTGAAGGAAAATAGTAAAATGAGATATAGAAAAAGGATTGCAAAGTTTGGGCATGTGGCTCTGTTGATAAAATGCAAAGCCTGGCTTGGATTCCTCAGTGTGGCAGAAATGGGACCTGATACTTACCCTTTATTTCTTTATTTGTAGTTAATTGCTTTTTACTCTAGGACATTCCTTTTGCTGAATTTTTATCCACTATAAACACCACTGCGATGTCCATCTTCCTTCACAGAACTTTTCTCTAAAGTCATTGTTGTCACATGGTGTACATGGGTGTGAGTGTCAGGGTTAGTATCAGGCTGGATTGCTGGTCAAAGGGGGATAATCCTTGCTCTTTTTATTCTTATTGTGCAACTGCTCCAAGCATAGTAGATGAATCACTGAACTACGACCAAACATGTATAGCAATATTCGTTTAGTGATACCTTTGCCTTTTGTTGATGGTTGGTAATTTGATAGGGCAGATTGTTTCCTTGGTTTGCACACAGGAAGAGGAAGGCATTGTCCTTTCTTAGAGAAGATTGGATGTGCTTCAAGAGCAAAATGCCACGGCAGACAGCAGCCTTCCTGTGCCATGCTGACCATCGGGGTTTCTTATGGTGGGCAGGTTCTCTCCCAAGTGCCAGCTGCAGCAGCTACCAGCCCCCTGAAGCAGTCAGGAAATGGAAAGGAGGCCAAGACAACTGAGAAGCTGATAGCGTTATTTTATACTCAATGGCTACACGAGATGAGTAACTACTATGCCAGCCTGCATTGTTCAGAGCTGAAGGGAGCAGAGTCTCCTCCTAAGAAGAGGAAGCTGACGTTGGGAGCTCTGATGTCTTCACCTTTGCAGAAAGGTCCTCTCATCCTGCTAGTTGCTTTCTTGGGGAAAAGGATTCAGTTGGTCAGTTGGTTGGTGTTTTGGTAGTGCTAAGGATTGAGCTCAACCAAGGCTTTCACATGTCGGGCATGTGCTGTACTGCTGACCTACAACTGTGTGACAAGGTGTGAAAAATGTGTGGTGTCCTGTCCTGCAGCATTACAAGGTGATGCAAACAGTGTATGGGTCAGGGAGTGGAGGCAGGAGCCGTGGATCAAATATGGGATGCGCTTTTTACTTTGTACTTTTTGAGATGGGGATCTCACTTGTCTAGGTTAGCCCTGCAATTCTGCAGCTCGGGAAGCCTTGGGTTTGCAATATTCTCACCTCGGCCTCCAGAATAGCTAAGATTCCAGGCTTACACCACCAGGTCCAGTTTCTTGTTAACTTTAAGGAAGATTCTCTAACAGTTGAGTCTCCTTAACATTACCTTCACTGGGGTCGCTAGCTCTCTGCACCTCCATAAAATGACCTCATACTGCCTGCCATGGATGGACAAACTTGAAGGAAGCTAACAACATTGATGTTTAGGATGCAAGGGTCCTTGGTTGATTCATTCTTTCCTATCCTGCTTCCATTCTTTCCTATCCTGCTTCCATTCTTTCCTATCCCTCCCTCTCTCAGACCATCATGGTTTGATGTGGTTGGGATGTATAAATACAAGGATTAGTAGATGATGGATGGATAAATGAATGATGGATAGGTGTATGGATGATGGACGGATTGATGGGTAGATGAGTAATCGACAGATGAGTGGATGATAGATTGAGGACAGATGGGTGATAAATTGATGATTGGATGATGGATAAATGGATGGATGGATGGATGGATGGATGGATGGATGGATGGATGACAGATAGAGATGGATAGATGGATAAATGGATAATGGATAGATGGATAATTGACAGATGAATGAATGATGGATGGAGGACAGGTGGGTGACAGATTGATGAATGGATGATAGATAGAAGGACAGATGATGAATAGATTGATGGATGCATGGATAATAAATAAATGGATGATATATTGTGAATGTGTGATGTATAATGGGTTGATAGATAAATAAATGGATGATAGCTAGATAAATGGTTTTGGTAAATAATGTATGGATGGATTGACAGGTGGTGGATACTGGGCAGATAATGCATGGGTGAATGATGGACAGATGTGTGTGTATATTTGGAAGTAACAATGGTAGCTAACACTTCCAGTGTCCCTAAGTGTCAGAATGTGGGTGCAAGACTGTCTCTCTAACACCTCATTCCCTTTCAGTATTCTCAACAGCCTAAAACTGAAGGTGTCACTAATTTTTTCTAACATATAAGGAACCAAAGGCCTAGCTACACAATGGCGCATCCCGTATTTGAGCCACAGCTGTCTTCCTGCACCGCCTGGCCTAATGCACTGTCTGCATCACCCAGGAATGCTGTAAGAGAGAGCACCACGAATTTCTCACGTTTTGTCGCACCAGTGTGGCTGAAACTTTGCTCCACCATGCAGCTCCCGGTGCTGAGGGAGGGAAAGCTAGAGACTAGCAGGTACCTCAGTTTCCTCCAAAAGTAGCTTTCTCCCTTCACTGCTGACCAGCTTCTGAAGTGTACACTCACGTGGCTAACAGTCCACCCTGAGGCTTCCAGCATGCAATTAAAATCCTGTCTTGCCCAATTGGGCAACTAATGGGATCAGCATGAGTGGAAGCTGCCTTGTTAAGACATAGTTTGTACCTCAGGTCCATTTCGTGGGCAAGTGAAATAATGGCTGAGGGGAGCTGCCTGATGGGTCAGCCTGAAACTGTGAGATGGTCCTCCAAGCCACCCTGGGCTGTCCCTGTAGGTGGACATGCAAGGTGCACACACAGCTTGCAGATGCTTGGATGGACACTGGCCTCTCGGCTCAGTTATGAAAACCAGGCAGCCTTCCTGCTATCTGTCTGGAAGTCAAGGCTCATCGTGGACTTTGGAGCTTCAGGTGGTGGCGTGTGTTTGGTGTCCCGGGGGTCTGCAGAAACTGGCACAAGGGGAGAATATTGACACAGCGCAAAAGTGTCTGCCCTTTGTGGCCTTCCGGATGCTTAGACCCCACAAACAGCCCCTGCCCCTCGTTCTTAAGAAGCACTGGGACTGTTTCAATATATTCTGCTCATCGGGTTAGCAGGGTTTTTTTTTTTTTAGTTTGTTTCATTTCAACAAATGTCGTCTGAGAGCCCTGCAAGAATGCACCTGCTGTCACTGAAGAGCATCAACTCTTCACAGTCGACTGAGAGGATGAGCAAACAAAGAAGTGTGGCTAAGGTCATCTCAGATGCAGGAATCACCAAGAAAACAAGGCCCACAGTGTAACGGTGGATGACTAAAAACAAGGGTGGGGACCTACAAAGACACTGGTCAGGGGAGGGTGAATGGGGAGGCTGAAAAGCTATTGGCCATGCAAAGAAGTCTGAAAAATATCCGAAGCAGAGAGAACAGAAGGTGCAAAGGGCATGGGGTGAGAGTGTGGAGCTAGGTTTGCTCTGCAGAAGAAAGAGAATGACTGAGCCCACAGGGTACAGAAAAGGAGAGGGAGAGGGCAATAGAGGCCGGCACTGACAGCTCCAAGAGGACCCCTTTGACGACACACTAGTAAGCACTAACTCTCCTTTACTATGAGAAAACAGAGAAACAAGCACTGATATACACCTCCTCTCCCATCCCCACCAACCAAAGGATGCCGACATTGTGTTTGCCATAGAGGTGGGAAACTGGCTGTGTTTAAAATCTTCACAGGGAGGAAATGGCGGGAACCCAGGCTCCAAGACTGTGTATGCTCTCTCACTCTTTGGCTGTTGACCTCTTTCTCCATCCCCCCATCTCCCTTTCTTCACCCCCGATCCTTCTGTCTACACCCATCCATCCATCCATCCTACACCTTTCCTTTTTCCTCTCCTCTTTTCTCCCACCTCCTCTTTTGTTCTCTTTCCTTCACTGATTCCTAAGCTTTAGGATCACACTTTATGCTGTGGTGGAAAATAAGAGCAGTCTGCTCATGTGTGCGTGTGTGCATGTGTGCGTGCGTGCGCGTGCACGTGTGTGTGTTTCACGAAGGAAACTTGGTGCTCGGCGTACTGTATCCACTGCACGGCAGTTGACTTCACTCTCCGCTCAACGCTGCAATCTCGGGCTGCTCTCTGCAGCTCACGGATGGTGGGAACCAAGCCTGAGTGAGGAGGAGTAGGTTAGCCGCATTACCGTGTTCTGCCAAGGCCTCCTCTCACCCTCCGGCCACACCTCTGCATAAATAGAGCCATGTATGGTCATGCTAGGCAAAAATATGCCTTGTCCCCAACTAGAAGCAGCATCCCTGACTTCAGAATGAAGAGTGTGTGAGTGACAGGGACGGCCTCTTAAAGCGTGTCTTACATGCGGGTGACACAAAGTTCCTGGAATGTTTCGACAAGATGATTGCCACAGCCTGACAGAGGGCAGTGGTTACCGACTCGGTTGGTGGTCATCTCCGTCTGGCCACTGTGCTTCTGCGCATCATAGGTGTGTGACTGCATCCAGAAGGTCGGTGAGCCACTGTCCCCAGGATGAAGCCTCCAGGGCTTCTTACCTGGAACCCTGATACTGCTCTTTACTGAACTGTCCTTTGTTGGTGAGAAGGGAGTCCCGTGTTCATTCTAGGATGTCCGCGTATCCCTCCTTTATTGCCTCAGCTCCCTGGCGCGAGTTGTAGCCGATAACAGTGGCTCTAGGTTTCAAAGATCGCCTCCTGCAGTGCAAGCCCTGCTCTACTCCTGCCAGGCTCTTATTCAGTGTCTGGTATATTAGAAAAGAATGCATTCCCCACTTAGCTCCAAAACTTTTAATGCATACAACTATACCAGTCCTAACCCTACCCATAACGTCCATGGCTAGTCAAAGACTTTGCCTGAGGAAAAGACTGATGCAAAGCATGATGGGATACACCCGCATCCTCTTCCTTGGGAGGCTCGGGTAGAGAGATTGTGATCATGAGTTCCAGGCCAGTCTGGACCACAAAAGACCTTAGGAAGAAGGATATGGGGGTGATGGGGAGGGAGGGAGAGCAGAGTAAACTGAAAATTCAACATCAAAAGGCATGATGGATGTGTGCCTATTAAGGCACACAAAGATGCCTTTGCTTCTCCATCTCCTGCCATTAGTCAGCATGACTCATGCTAGCTGCTTTAACAAACAACCCGTGAATCTCAGGAGTCCAGCAGAGAGCACACAGATTTCTCACACATATAAAATCTTTTCTAAGTGAATCGGATGTCACCTTCCTATAGAATGGCTATGTCATCTGGGGTGCCCGACTTCTAAAGGCACAGAAGACAGCAGAAAGAAACCCTGTAATTGAGGTTCATTACCCTGCCAACATCTCATGTGTCAAAAACCGGGAAATGCAGTCATCCTGTAGAGACAGAACGAGATGCTGGAGCCTCCCTGTGCCTTCATCCTAGATATGGGACTTTAGGCTTCTTGAACAGTGGTCAAATCCTTGTTTGTTTGTTATTTCCAGCGATCTGAATTACAAGGGAACAATATCTCACATGGCCCAATCTTCCCTAACCATTCCTAGCGTGATTATGTCCAAGTTCCCCGTCCTCCACTCCCACCCCCATTCTGACTTGAGGAGTGTGCATACTGCTTGGGGACTCTACTTTTCTCTTGCCCTGGATTAAGTAGGTGGACATGCACCCTGAAACTGTCAGCTGGACTTCATTTCCCAGCATGCAGCAGGGAAATGCACACTTAGGGGTTCTTAAAAACCAAAGCTCTGCTGTGCTCATCCGACTCGATCGCTTCTTACCTGAAAAACCCTGCGAGTTTAAATGGTCCCCACTCCTGGCTTCTTGGAATCCTATCTCCAGGTGACCATACTTCCTTGAACAACCCCGGAAGTGACACAATCATCCCTTACCAAGTGAAAGTCTATTGACTTTAAGCCTCTGCCTATTCCCACCGAGGCAGCCCCTTCTGCTACAATCAAGGCGAGTGCTCCGCCTTCCACCTATCATGCTATTCTTCTCCTGGTCCTTTCAGCTCCAGCCCCAGGGCTGGCTCAACCCCTGCTATACTGCAGATGTCTCAGCTCCACTGAGGATGAGCTTGCGGGATGGTGTGAGCTGCGCAGGTGTGGAGGTTTAGAAACTTATCAAAGGGATTGCCTACAATTTCTCCTTCTCTGTTCTAATGGAAACTTTTTTAATACCATCCAAACTTGAATCTTGAGACTAGTTTTGTTTACATAGCAACTTACTGTTTACTTAATAACTCTCCCACTCGTGCGCTGATGTGTGCACTATGTACTATAAATGCTTTGTGTCACGCACTTATAAAAGCGCTAGTGCCCCTTGTTATTTATCTATTGCGTAGCACATCTATGTACCTTATGTACAAGTGAGAACATATATTTACATGCATGGGCCCGTTTTTCCCTGATCTTTATTCCACCGTGGTTGGCCAGAATGCTGTAATGGCTGACAGACACAACAGTGACCCCTGCAATTAGCAGAGAGAAACTGCTGCTGCAGTACCCACTGGTAGCGGCAGCAAGTCTTGATTAGAGCCCTATCAGGCCCGAGCATCTAGGCTTTTGTCCTGCCGCCGCCTCGCCTTTCCGGACTTCTTCTGCTTCCAATTCCATGCTAACATTTGTACTGCAAACAGAGTCATTGTTCTCATAAATAAGCCAACGAGATAGACAAAGCAGAAGGCTAAAGGCTGCAGCCTGCGCCAACTGTAATGCTATTCCAGAAGAGTTTCCATCTTCTCCTCTTAGGCTACAGATCGCTTTGGCTTCCGTGCAGGCTCAGGACAGATGTTGAGCCCGCCCAGCATCTCTCCAGCCCCCCACCCCACCCCATCCCTCTTTATTTGAATCTGGGTTTCTCAATCCTATGAGTACTGAGCCACATACGTTTCTGGAATGGCAAGGACGGGTGTCCTGTGTACTGGGGGATGCTGAGTGATACCCCTGGCCTTCATCCTCTGGATGCCAGGAGTACCCATGCTCCAGGTTGTGACCATCAGAAAATGTCTTCCTTGACCAGTGTGATCCCGATGAGAACACTGACCAAAACGGAGTGAAAATAAAAGTTTCTGCTCTAACAATAAGGACCCTGAAACAGGAAGGCTCTGGGTGACTACAAACTTCGCTTTCCCAAGGCGGGGGACACCAGCTGTCAGAATATCAGGGTGGAGGTTTAGCCCAGTTCTCTTTAGTTTTCCTTTCTCTAGCCTCAATTCCTCCCACCTTTCATGATGATGGTCTCTCAAGAGGAGGAGAGTGTAAAAAGAGAAAAGGAAAAAGATGTAAAAAGAAAAAAAGAAAGAAAAAGGCACGGTCTCAAAATTATACCGCCTTACAGTCCGTCCAGCTAATAGAATTATGTATCGATTCTTAAATTTAGACATCGGATTTCATCTCTTACTTAAATGTATCTGTGTGTTTTAATAGGAACACTCAGCCTTGCTTTTATTAATGCAAAGACATTAAGTCACCAGGCCTGGATCTGAAAGCCTTAAAGGGCTGTTTCCACCAGAACCTGTCATAAAATGTGCTCTCAAGCGTGTCCCCTTTAAGAGACTCCAGAATTAAATGTTCCCGTATGTGAATTTTATTTTGTACAGCACATTTGCTTTATGGCTACAATTAAGTTAGATGTGCCGATAACAATGTCTGTTTTCCATTTTAAATCGCACATTCCAGACACCGTGTATTGTTTTATTATCTAATCCACATGCTTTTAATTGCAATTATGGTCCCTTATGAGTCCCCTGGGAGGGCATGATTGCAATTAAAAATGTAATTTAAATGTTAATTAATTACATTCATTTTCTAAACTGGGAAAATTTCATTTATTATTTTCATGTGTTGTTCATTTATCCTAAATGCATTACCTTCTAAGTGTTTTTTTTCCTAAATTAAGTGTTATGTTTATAAAACAGGATGTTTAATACCCTTTAAAATTTTTGTGAGGGTGTTTGTACAAATTATTACTTTAAATTAATTGATTTTGCACTATGTGCGTGAGCTATAGGTCCTAAATATAATGAAAATAATGCTGGAGGTTGTCCCCAGGCTCGTCAGTGGCACCATCCGATAGATGCTTTTGGATTGACTTGGAAGCTGAGAGGCAACGTGTGTACCTAGTGCCTCTGCTGGTATTGTTTTCCTCACACAAAGGACGAGGGGCATGGAGACCACAGACGACACAGATCATTAATATGAAAGGAGGGGTTTTTCCCATCCAGATGGAAATTGAGGCCTAAGGAAGAAATTTACCGTTAGATTAATAAGTCGTCTTGGCTTGTATGAATAAATAAGGGAGAACAAGAGAAGGACCGCCCAGACGGAAGCCTTGAAAATCATCGGAACTTTCTAGAAAAGAAGATGTTTTATGCATAACTCTGTTTCTCCAGTCCTGCCTATCATTATCTCTAGTTTACCTGGCCTAGAATAGAGGGTCCTTTCAGACAGGAAGAAATATCAAGAAAGACATCTCTATTTTAAACTCTGGACCACACTAGTTTGGGGGTAATTTTAGTGAATGCAGGATGAAGTCCCAAAAGGATCAAGGCAGAATTTCAGTGGATTTTTTTTCCTTTTTTCAATTCAACTCCAAGTCCATGTTATATGTAATTAATTAATAAAAGCTTAGGGGGTATTTTTTCCAATGGTAGTTTCCTATCCAATTGGCCACATCCTTTCCTTAGCTCGTTAATCTTAACAAGGCCTTCTGTGCCTGGAGTCTGGTTATAGTTTGGTTAGATCTGCAATATTTAAAAGGTGTCTGGGCAAAATCATAATCAGCTCACAATTTTTACCTAGTGCTCACTCGACATAGGCGTCTCTGTGGATGGCTGAGGACAAGGGAAGGGAGAAGGAACGGGTTCCCAGCGGCATCGGCGGTGTCTTTACTCTGAACTCTTAGTTCGTTTCAGTCCTTACATCCTCGGAGCCAGATTGCATTGCTCAGTCCACACCACAATACTATCAGTATGATCCTTTTCATTTCAGAGGGGAAACTGAGGCACGCAGGCTTCCCAGAACTTGCCAAAGATTGTGGCTCCTTTCCAGGAGTTATGTAACCAGGATCTGTGCCCTGGAAGGCTGGGCTAGCTTTTCCATGTGATTCCATACCACTGGCCAGGCTATGGCTGAGAAACACTGCTGGGCCTCACAGGAAGTACCACGGGGACCCCAGACCAGCAGCCAGGGAGGGAGGATGGAAGTCAGGTCTGGAAGTTCAATGCCTTTGTGCAGTCTTAGATGGCACCCCTCCTGTGGTAGGACTTGATTTCCTCTTGTGAATCATACATAATCACAGCACCTGTCTCAGGTGACGCCTGGCACTCCCTCAGAGCAAGGAGGCATGGACTGAGGCCACAATCATCCTCTGTGGTTGCTACCTTCGCCATCACAATCTCCATGGAAGCAGAAGTGAACGGCTTTAGCACAATCAGCCAAGCCTTTCAGGCATCCGTTAATAAAGGATTGCTCAATTCAGTGAGGCAATAGGGATGTCTAGAATGCGGGAGGAGGGACTTTAAATAATAACACATAGTCGGGCAGGCCAGACATGAAGGTGTGCTATTATGAACCAGTGCAAAGGAGATGCTGAAACCCAGGGTCACGTTTTTTGAGCTCTGCCACGGCTACTGACTGCCCCTAAGTCTGGGCTCCCCAGCTCCCTCCTTTGGAATGAAGGTGTCACACTCTATGGTGGATCCTTTTCAAGGCATCACTCACAGGTGTATGGTGATGAAACCGTGCCAGGTGATGCGCCCTTGGGTTCATTGTATCTGAAGGTCAAGTTGGGCACCTGGGTCCTGTATTCACTGCTCGCTATTACTATGATAAAACACTGTGTCCACAGTGAAACAAGGAAGAAGAGCGCATTTGGTTACCATTCCAGAAGGACTGAGTCCATCTTGGCCGGGAGGGAGTGGCAGCAGAAGCCGGAAGCTGCGAACTCACATTTCTTTGGCACATGGGAAGCAGAGAGAGAAAGAGAGGGAGAGGGTGAACAGGAAGTGGGTCCAGGTTTCAAAACCTCATAACCAGCATCCAGCACTTCCCCTCCAGTGAGGCTGCACCTCCTAAGAGTTCCAGAATCTTCCCCGACAGCGAGGCCAACTGAGGACCAAGTGCTCAAGCATATGAGCCTGGGGGGGGGGGTCATTCAAACCCTGACAGCGGTGCAGGGTAGCCCCCCTTACCTGTTCCACAGGCAGCTGGGGCAGCAGGTGCAGCCTGCCGTGTGGCACTGTGCACACAGCAGTGACTTGGGACTTAGTTTGGAAATGAGCACATCCACCCTTGTACCTTGATGCCTTGCACAGGTCCGTGCAGCCTAACTTGAGACCCAGGTGAGAGGGCCAGGTGCTGACACTTACTTTTCCCTGGTAATACTGGAGGGTAGTACGGAGCATGGATTATGAGCTGTCTGTCTGGATTACAAACTGTCTGTCTGTTCACCTGACTGAAGGGATACGCCAGTGAAGAATAGAGCCTTATTGTCATGGGGATAATCTTCCAGCAAAGGAAACTCAGTTAAAAGAAAAAATCAGTCGGGCAGTGGTGACTCCTGCTTTAGTTCCAGCACTAGGGAGGCAGAGGCAGGCAGATCTCTCTGAGTTCAAGGCCATCCTGGTCAACAGAGTTTTAGGACAGCCAGGGCTACACAGACAGACGGACAGACAGACAGATAGATAAATGATAGATAGGTAGGGAGGAATGTAGGCAGGTAGATAGATGATAGGTAGGAAAGTAGGTAGATAGATAGATAGATAGAAAATTAATTAATAAAGAACTTCATATATCTTGCAAGCACTGTGAAAGGCACATGTGTGAGCATGTACACACACACACACACACACACACACACACTTGCATTCACACAGCCTTCACTCTAGAGAGTCAGCATTTGCTAGACAGAGACACGGTGTTTGGTAGCAGGTGTGTCATGTGCCTGGTAGTTATTGCTTGTTACTCGGGTGGCATCTTTGGGATTTTTCTATCTGAGTCTGTGGTTCCACTTCCCTCCAATTCTTTCTCTCTCTTTCCTTCACTCACCTTCCCCCCTCCCATCAGTAGTTGTTCCCCAAGAGGCTTCAATGAACCCCTCCCAGACTGAAGTGGCTGCCTGTCTTTACCCTTAAAAGCCACTGGATGCCACTAAGCAGCAGGTGTCAAAGGGACAGCCCTAGATTCCTCTAGGGAGGAGGAGGAGGTGACTGTGGGCTCAATTCCCCAGTCCCCAGTGCAGGGTCTGGTAGGAAGGCTTTCTGGAGACTTCTTAATTGGGGGTTGCTAGGGAACATCATTATAATAGTGAAAAACCCACGCAGGACTTGGCAGAGCTATTCCTTCCAAGCCCAGAGCCTTCCGTTCAGCTCTGATTACTATAGTAGGTGGCCGTGACCCGTGCAACTCACTAAATGTTTCGCCAGCATAAGTCAAGGGTAATAGAATATTCACAACTTAGCATTGCTGTCCCAAGACTGTGTTTTATTTAGGAGTGTGCATTTCTTCACATCTTCTCCTGGAGGCTGCAAGCTTTGCCGGAGGAAATGGGCTTGCCAAGTGGAGCCAGGTGTAGAGGAGAGTGTTGTTTTTCTTAGCCTACGTGGCTCTGGGTTCCAGCATAGCCTAAGATCACTGTGGCTTAAGGGAGGGTCAAAGGTTAGCATCACCTGGTGGCCCAGGGTTCAGTCAAGTGATGGTGGTGGTGGTGGTTGCGGTGGTGATAATAATAGGACCGGGGATGTAATAATAGCAACAACAGCAACAATAATAAGAATGGCACCGGGGATGTGGCTCAGATGTCAGGCTGTTTAGTCTAGGATACATGAAGACTTCAGCTCAAACCTCAACACAGCATAGACTAGGTGTGGTGCTGCATGCCTGTCTTCACAGCACCCAGGAAATTGAGGCAGGAGGATGGGAAGCTCAAAGCCATCCTTGGCTACAGAGCAACTTTGAAGCCAGCCTGGGCTACATGAGATCATGTCTCTAAATAAGTAAATAACTAAAACCTGTGTTTTAGTACAATACAGGTGTAAGGACAAGCAAATTTATGTTTTATATGCAAACAGCTACACCTGCAAACTTCATCTTTCTTTGGATTTTAAAGGGAATGAAGATGAAGGCCGGTGCCCATAAGACCTGTGCTCACCAGATACTGACCCTGTGTTCCCAGGGTGAAAGCGGCCCTGTTGCAACTACTTGCTGATCTTGCCCTGGCATTCCCTTTCCCTCTCTGAGTCTCTACTTGCCCATCTGTAAAATGGGAATTTAGCACTCAGTCCGTTGTTTTGTGTCTTTGCACAGCGCCTGGTGCATCACTTGGGAAATGCTGGCTTTTGCCTTTGCTTCCATCTTCGCGGGACTCCCGCCAGCTGTCATTGTCTCACTCCCTGTTAAAAGTCAGGTCCCTCACACATTACTGCTCCTTTCTTGAAACTCTGCTGGATATGTCCTCCTGGATACATGACCTGGCTAATTTCCATAAATTAACTTCTGCTGCCTTCCATTTCTGCGCTGTCCTGCTGTTTTGCTTCTGGAAGGGCCCCGTCACATCCGGGACGAAGCAGACAGCAATGCCCCACCAACATCTGCCCTGACACTCAGATTCTTCCAGAATGCTCACACTTCCTGGGCAGTGTGCTCTCCCAGTGTTTGTCAATGAAAAGGCATTGACGCCTGGATGAAGCCTGAATTAGCTGTGAATTCTCTGCCTCTCGCTCCACAGGAGAGTAGCACACGGAAGTTTGTGGCACCATGATTCTGGTCCTTTTAGCTCCTAACTGGCTTGTTGGCCGTGTGTGTGCGTGTGCGTGTGCGTGTGCGTGTGTGTGTGTGTGTGTGTGTGTGTGTTGAAACCAGAGGTTCAAGTCGGGTATCTCCCTCAAACGCTCTCTACTTTATTTTTTGAGACCAGATCTCTCATAGAACCTGGAGCTTGCTGATTTGAATAGACTAGCTGGCCTTGTTCCTGGGACCCTCCTGTCCCTGCCTCTCTCTCCAGGGCTGGGATTGCGGGTGTGTGCCACCATACCTGGCTTCTCACATGGGTGCTGGGGGTTGAACTTGGGTCCTCATGCTTGCGAGGCAAGCACTTAACCCACTGAATCATCTCCCCAGCCTGACCCTCTCCCTGTCAGCATCACTGGTCATGAGGCTTCATCCAACAGAAGACAGACCTTGGGTTTATAAAAAACAATTGTAGGGAAAAATGGTGAAAAGCGAGGCAGGCTCCTATGATATTATTGAGTGTCCACATGAATTGCCTTCTCACCTCGATACAATCAAATCCAGGGGCTCCAGAGGGAAGAACATTCAGTCACACATTATGAGGTTTTGTAAGAATTCCTAGTCTCACTCAGGAGTAGCCCCCATGGGTCTTCAGCTCTACTTTATAATAAGATAGGACAATATGACAGCTAATGTTTCTTTGAAGTGTTTGTTGACTCCTGCAAACAGTGATAGGATCCAGCCGTCAAACAACAGATACAGAATATGCTATGAATTTGTAGTTTATTTTTAGTGTATAGTGTGTGTATGTGTGTGTGTGTGCTGTGTGTGAGTGTGGTGTGACTGTGTATGTTTGCGTAGTATGTGAGTGTGAGTGTGTGATGTGTGTGTGATGTGTGTGTATGTCTGTGGTGTGTGTGAGTGTGGTGTGTGTATATGTGAGGGGGTGTGTATGTGGGTGTGGGGAGGTGACACGGGAGGTCAGAGGATAAATTGAGCCATCAGTTCTCTCTCCCTCCGGGGTTCCGGGGGATGGAACTCAGGTATCAGGCAGGCTTCTGGATGCTCTTTACCTACTGAGCCATCTCACAGGCCTGGCAGTCTGAAGACACATGTTGTTTGTCTTCGTCTCTCGGAATCCTTGCCACATGGAATCAATGAAATGATAATTTGTTTTAGGCACTTGCCCCAGTAATCTAAAGCCTCAAAAGTCCAAGTTTTGCTTTTAATGTGGATTTCTAATTGTTGTTTGTTTGTTTGTTTGTTTGTTTGTTTTGGTGTTGTAGGTGGAACCCAGGTCCTTGCACATGCTAGGCAAATAGTCACCACCAAGCTGCACCCCAGTCTGCTTAACATTTTATTATGGTTGTTAGTGGTGGATAGGTACCTCAGATGTGTGTGTGTGTGTGTGTGTGTGTGTGTGTGTGTGTGTGTGTGTGTGTATTTGGTGTGTGTCTGTGTCTTGTTTATTGAGACAGGATCTCTTACAGGCCTGGGACTCTAGGCTGGCTAGTCAATCAGTCCCAAAGTTTCGCATGTTCCAGCCTGTCTGGCGTTTAATTCCTCTCTGGGGAATTAAACTCAGCTCCTCTGGCTTTATCAACTGAGCTAGCTCCCCAGTCCCATGGTATTTTTAAAGAGGTGTAGAGTTGAATCCCCACTGTCCATTCAGCCTGTGCTGTGCTGGGTTTACACTCCAGTTCCCCCAATCTCAGATCATTCCCTTTCCTGTGCTCTCTGGTCCTGGCCTTTATTGGTGGAAATATTCATGCTTCCTATTCCAGATGTTTCCTTTGCTCAGAGGGGTCTCCACTGGTGCTGCCTGCCCTGATCATTCTTCTAGGGTACTCTTTCCAAGCTCTTCCCACTGCATCCCATGCCACTGCCCTCTGCCAGCCTCAGCTAAGAACAGAAAACCGGGTGGGTTTATTATCGCATGTCACATCTGGATGTAACATGAAGGTAGTGTTTAGGGGTGGCCCACATTACCCTTCACCATCATCACTTGGTCATGCTGGCTGTTTTCATGATGGTTGCCCCCCAGAAAAACAGACACAAGAAAGGGCTGGAGAGACATAGCAGCTAAGAGTACACCAACTCAGATGGAGGGAATTCACCTGTAACTCCAGCTCCAGAGGATGCAATGCTTTGGCTTCAGGCACCTGCATTCACTTACACACACACACACACACACACACACACACACACACACACCCCACAATTAAAAATAAAGTTAGCCTTAGATGGAAAAAAACTACAAGCAGATTTAGTAGACTTGTTAGGATGACAAGGTATGTAGGCAAGACACAAAAGAGACATCTGGTAGTCCTAGAAGCTTGGGTACCACTCCTAGGGTTTTCTCTGTGCTGGTTCAGAATAGATACAATGATTCCCTTTAGCCTAAGAGCAACTCTTCTCTCTACTTCCTCCCCATCCTCGGGTGACCCACTGCCATTGTCCACACTTCCTTCCATATTCATTATGTCGCTGTAACATCGACTTCATGTATATCTACAGAGCCCTTGGCACACGCACATACCTTATACATTTTAAGTTCAAACCAAAGCGTACTTGGGGCCAATGAGGGTAAATACCAGATTTTCTTTTTTTATTGTCAAGGTAACAATAACAGACTCACTAGAATTTACATAGCACCAAAGCCAATTTACATGCTTATTTACGCTGTTGTTCTCCTTTTTAGAAAAAGTGGGGTTACCTTAGCAACCGTAACATCACATGATGCACAGACAAGCCATAAGAGAAACACCTTTTGAAAGGAAAATGCCAGTCTCAGCAGTTACATCCTATAGATGCATAATCTGTCATTTATAGAATTTCCATCCACTCTGGAAAAGACTGGGTGAGGTTTGCATGGCATTGAGTACTTTCCTTTAATTATTTCTCTGGCTTCAGAGATGCCACAATAAAAGACAGAGGTAGAGACAGAAAGTGAAGATGTTGGCCCTTGTTCTGAGCCCTTGTCCTGAGCCTGCTGACAGAGCTATGTACCCACCCATCTCTACCTCACCAGCAGAAACAGCACATTACCAAAAATCCATCTTTCCTTCCTTTTATTTATTGTTTGCTTCTTTGTTTGTTTTTTTTGCATGGGAGTAGAATGCAAAAATTATTGCTTGATTGCAACTTAATTATAATTCTAAGAAAGGTGGGTTTCTGCTGGAGCAATGGTTGGCTTTGTCTGAGAGACCATCCTAGATAAACACCTTAAAGTAGAAGATGCAGAAATTTCTAAGACATGGTCGCTGTCAACCAATATGGGTTTCCCCATCACCATCTAGCAAACTAATTAGTCATGGGTCAAAAGATAGTACTTTCCCTGTGGGGCAACTATCCACACTTTTGGCTCAGTCTTGTCAGCCTCAGAGAAAAAAGTCGGTGCTTCTGAAGCCTGTGTAGGAAATCCACACACCCAGCCATCTTCTAGCTCAACAAACAACAGGAGACTGCCTCTCTGGAACCTTTATAGGATTTGGGCTATGTAGGACATCCTTCAGGTCCCACGCTCTTCTGTTTCAACCCTCCAATGACTGCTGGTGATATGTGGCTGAACCCCAGCTCTCATCAGACCCCAACTGCCTCCCATCTCTGATGTCCCTATTCCTCCCTCAATTTGGCATCCCCAAGCTGAGCAGGGGGTGCTGACATAATAAAAAAAATCAGCAATAATACAAACAATATAATTTTAAAGAGTGATTGAAGCTGTAGAAGAGATGAAGAAAGGGGTAGGAAAGAGAGATTTGCTGGCTGAGGCTAGCCAGGAAAAGACTATCGTCAAGATATGACCCATAAACAATACACGGGTTGGCAGAAAGGTTTTGTACTATTGCTGGTTGATGATGACAGTGATGATGATGACGGTGATGATGATGGTGATGATAATGATGATGGTGATAATATGTTAGCATCCCCTTCCAAAGACAACAGATGTCCCTGGGGAGAGTCCAGGCTGTTTCACTCACTAGGATACCCCACTTCTAAAAGCAGCATCGAATCTAATGTCTGAGTCTTTGTTGACTCTGCACACAGAACTGGGAAAGAATACCAAACAGAGACCAAAGAGATTCTGTCACTGTCCGGGCAAGAGAAGTCCATCCAAGCTCAGGATTGTTCTTGCAGATGAATAGGGTGGATGGAAAGGGGATGGAACCAGTGGCAAGCCCTGAGGAGGGCTCGGGAGGGGACGTGAGCACTCTTGTGTTAACACCGAGAGCTGTCCTCAAGCACACAGTGCTGATGACCAGGAAGATGGAATTGAACAAAACGGAGGTGGATAAGCACACCTTAGTGAAAGACTTGAATGCTCTTTAAGTAGATGCTTAAAGTAGAAGGATCCAGAAATTTCTAAGACATGGGCATTGTCCACCAACTGTGCTATGATCACTGTCAATCAAATGTGCTTTAGATGCAGCTCACAGGCCTGGGTCTCTAATGGTGTTGGGAGATTTTGTGTGCTGTATGGCAGGTGCAAAGTTGGAACTGTTCCTTCTCCCTTCCGCCCCTCTTTCCTTCTTCCTTCCTTTCTTTCTCCTTCCCCTCCCCCTCACTCTCTCCTTCGTTCTTTTCCTCCCTCCTTCCTTTCTTCTTCCTTCCATCCTTCTCTCCCTTCCTCCCTCCTGTTCTCTCATATCTGTTTCCCCTTCTTAAGTCTCCAGCACATTTTGGAGAACTTACTGCACTCAGTTGCATCCACTCATTTGTTCCTTCGTGTAACAGCTACAGACAGAGTCCTCTGACCTGTGCTGAGACTGCATAGTAGCCAGCGGGAGGGGCAGGAGCTTCAGATCTAAGCAGACATTGATCGAAGGTTTGCAAATAATTAAATACTGAATGGGATTAAATCAATGACATTGATCAATCATTTGGTTGTGCGTTTGCTGGTAATGAATCTAAGTGGTCCTTACTGAGTCTGTGTTTCTCTACTGCTTGCCAATCTGGGATCCTTTTCCCACTGGCAGATGTGTTCAGAGTAACACACAGCGCAGGCCTGGGACATTTTCTGCCAATCTTTGTTCCCCGATGGCTTAGCTATGAATGTTTCTTAATTTTCATCTGTAATTCGCTGCCTTCCCCCATCTCAAGAGGGACAAAGCCTGTGTTTTCAATACGATGCCCCAAATTTAGACAGGAGCTATTGTTTGCTGACACTTAATGCAGCTACATTGTTCCTTGTCAATGGCGTCTGGGCTAAGAGAGAGTTTGCAGAGCTTTCAATCGGGACAAGGGGGTTAACGTCTCTACCTCTCTTGGAGTTAGAGTCGTACCCGCCAAGAGTTTCTAACTCATTTCTCAATGCTATCCTAGGAAGAGCATGTGCTAGATTCCTAGCAGCTGCAGAAATTGCCCCTTCCCATGGCTGGGAGACCAAGGACCACCAAAGTCAGGGCATGCCTATTCCCCCATCCACTCTATGATAGTGTGGGAAAGTTCAATGGCTACTGTGGCAAGGAGATCACGGTGAATCTCTTCCTGAATACCGCAGCTTCCTGGAGCAGGTTTATTGGTTGACAAAGCATAGTGTGTGGAGTCTGAAGATGTCCATGGTGTGTTCATGGTCTTCCCTGAAGATGTCCATGGTGTGTTCGTGGTCTTCCCTGAAGATGTCCGTGGTGTGTTCATGGTCTTCCCTGAAGATGTCCATGGTGTGTTCATGGTCTTCCCTGAAGATGTCCGTGGTGTGTTCATGGTCTTCCCTGAAGATGTCCGTGGTGTGTTCATGGTCTTCCCTGAAGATGTCCATGGTGTGTTCATGGTCTTCCCTAAAGATGTCCATGGTGTGTTCATGGTCTTCCCTGAAGATGTCCGTGGTGTGTTCATGGTCTTCCCTGAAGATGTCCGTGGTGTGTTCATGGTCTTCCCTAAAGATGTCCATGGTGTGTTCATGGTCTTCCCCGAATTCAGGGGAGGTGGTACTCCAGTCACGGTCACATGACCTCCCAAACGTATGAAAGAATGCCAGGTGACAGTCTGGGGAGCTGTCAGAGGTGCTTTCCTCCAGCTGTACCACCCATGCTCATAAGTCTCCTCGCTGACAGAGCATCTTGAGAGCTGCCTGCTTTATTATGGCTGATGGTTTCAGAGGGCTGAGTCCACCATGGCAGGGAGACAGGAGGGCAAAAACCAAAGTCTGTTGGGGGAAAAGTGGCAAGCAGGAAGCAGGGGGCTTGGCCAGGAAGCTTCCTGGGTTACAGTAACCCTCAAAAGCTGGCCCCAGTGTCATACTTCCGCCAGGTAAGCCCCACCCCTTAAAGGCTCTGCTACCTCCCAAAATAGCCCCACCAACCAAGTGCTCAAGCATGTGAGCCTGTGGGGGGACATACCACATTCAGGCAAGAGCAATGAGATTTAAGACTCACTGTTATATGTGAGTAAATTGCTCATGAAAAACCATACATCCACACACATGTGCACATACACACAACACGTATGCGCCCACATGTACACATCGGCAAGTACAAACATGCATGCACATGTATCGGCGTAAATAAATGCAAGGCAGATATTAAAGAATATATACAGCTTTAATGGTTAAATAAACTTACAGAACCGAGGTTCCCGCGTAGCACAGGAGGCAGGAAAAGGGACGAGCCGCCTCCCTCGCGCCCGATTTATCAGTATACATTTGCCCGAGGCAAACCCGCCCCCTAAAGGGGCTGGCTTCACCCTACATACACACACATACATACATGCACACACATATGCATGCATGCACACACATACATATGCAGGCGCCCAGAGACGTGTGTGCACACATACACACACATGCGTGAACATACATGCTCCACACAGTTTCTCATGCAGAAGTGACTGCACATGAGTCCAGAAAGCTTCTTTGAAAGACACGAGACTGCAGCTGATGGGTGATGCCTTCCTCAGAGCCTGGCTTCCCAAGGCTAAAGTTACTGTCACCGCCTCCTATCTTGAGCTAGTTCAAAACACGTTCCTGCTAAAGGCTCATTAGTGTGAAGCAGAGGAGGATCAGCCGGACAATGAGTCAGCTGTTGCAGGGAATGGGAGATGAGACTGAAACATTGCTCTCCTGCCATCATGCGCTCTCTGGATGCCCAGGGGGGATGGAAGTACTGATTCAGACCTCCCCTTTGGCCTGGAGGGCGGGCATTCCCCTGAGAAAGACACCAGAAGTCCTTCCTGGCAAAATCACTGCCCATTACACCATAGGAAGCCATAGTCAGCATGGCAGGACAATCCATTGGTAGCTTTTCTTCCTGGGGAGTACCATCTTCTTTCTGTGGCCCGCTGTCTCCTCTGGCATGGCGTGGTATGGCTACAGCCCAGCCTCAGCCAGGAGTCATCTCCTCACTGCTCCTCTGGACTGTGTGTCTGCGAAAAAGATGCTAGATAAAACAGTTTGCGTGGATCTGACTTGGTATGCCCTACTAGGGAGAGGGGAGGAAATGGGGGGAGCATAATGGGAGGAGAGGAAATGGTGAGAGGGGATGGATGGAGAGGGTTAACATTTGCTTATTCTGAGCAGTTATTCTGAGACTGGAAAGTTGGATCAGTGGCTGTGAGCACTTGCTACTTTTCCAGAGGACCTGAGTTCATTTCCCAGCACCTGTGTTAGGCAGTTCACAGGTGCCTGTGATGCCAGCTTCAGGGGATCCAACTCCTTCTTCTGACTTCCAAAGGCACCTGTGCATGCGCGCACACACAAATAAAAAAACAAATAAATAAAAATCAACATATTGTACAATACTAGAAAATAGAGACAAAGAAAACTAGGTCTTTTCAATCACCCAGCAGGCAGCAGCACCAGAGTCTCAGTGTGTGTGCTTCAGAAACACCTTACACACATGTACATGCAAATGAGACCCCCCCAGTGTGTGTGCTTCAGGAGCTTCTCACATGTGTATATGTGTGTGCATGTAAAGAATGAGACCCTAGTGTGTGTGCTGTTGTAGAGGATTTTGTTCTCAGTCATTAACATCCATTTTCCATTTCAACACTGTGTGTGTGTGTGTGTGTGTGTGTGTGTGTGTGTGTGTGTGTGTGTGACAGGCATATGCTACCATTTTGAACTTTAGAATAGATAGGTCACATTCACATGTTTTATCAGCTGGACCAAACATTGTCTAAGATGCCACCAAATCCCAGACTGTGTGTCACCTCTACTTGTCTGAAGAGCCTTCTTTAATCTAGCAGTCTTCTTGTGGCATCCAGAATCACAGAAAAGGTAGATCCGGCTGTTCTGGATTAGCCTGGACACTTCCTATTGGCCCTGAGCCTGTTCTTCCATCCCTGACTGAGCAGCAGCAAGGCATGAAACCTGTGTTCGAACCAAATGCTGGTTTTTCTCCAAACGTATCAAAGGTGTGAGGTCTCTAAGAGTTTCTGAAAAGGGTCATCCATTTGCATCGTTACCCAAGCACGCTACCCTCACAGGTAGACCGGCATCCTTACAGCTCTTTCTCACTAGATGGATGTCTAGTGGCCCAACCACCGTTCGCTTAATGGTTGTAACACTAATTACTGATCCAGCCATTTCATTAAGGCTTTTTTAATGGCGCCATTCCACTTCTATCATCAGAGTACAACGATTTTATTGACTCTTAGCCTTCATTCCTGACGGTGACTCTCATAACTCAACAGAGGATGGATGAAGTTGTGAACATGACCGTGAGGTTGCAGACACTACAGAAGTGCCACCTCCCTGGGAGCTGACGTGTGGATGAGCTTATCTACCTCAGAAACCTTTTCCCGTCTAGTCTCCATTTCCACATCTCTCCCCCCCTTTGTCATCATGGACCAAGCCGCTTTTTCTTACGACTTCATTAATGTCATTCAGATCTCCCGATGAAATGTGAGTGGGCGGAGTCAGCTTGTATTGTCCCGAAGCCTGACTATGCATTTCTCTTTCCCATCTCCTCAGTGATTGCTTATAGCTGGTGACAGCAAGAATAGTCTGCCGAGAAAATCCAAACAGCTGCAATAGTCCTCTTATGGCACCTCAGTATTAAGTACCATTGGCTTAAGTCATGGATGGTCACACCTCATATTAAAACATCAGAATCTCCTAAGGAATTTTCAGTTTGAAGACATACCAAATGGGAAGTCCTTGCTGTGTCTTTGGTAAAACTTCATAGGTAACTCTGTGAGGGCTTAGGACCAAGCATGTCAGCTCTGTGTTCCCACCAACTCTGTGATTTTCCTGAGAGGGTTCTGGTGGCATCCTCACCACCACACTTCTTCGTGGGGGAGCATGCCAAACCTGGGGAGTCCAGTGCCTTTCCACCTGCCCGCAGATGCTCTCCTGGCTGCATTTCCTTTCCAGTCCCCTTTCTGTTAAGTCCCTTATCCCTTCCCCAAGTCATTCTCCACTTAACATCACCTCAATGTAGCCACAAGGGGAAGAGGTAGATGCATGAGTAAGCATTCCCCATCCATCACTCTGGGAGGAGTCAGCTCTTTACAATCTGAACATAAAAGTCTTCCCCCTCTTGGAGGCAGAGTGTGGGCAGGAATACTAAGGAGGAGGAAGAAGAAGAAAAAGAAGAGAAGGATGAAGGAATGAGGAGGAGAAGGAAGAGGATGCTGCAGCCACAACAGCAATGGGGAGCAGAAAGAGAACAGTCCAGGGCCTCACCTTGTTACTTACATTTCTTGTATCTTTCATTAAGCTTGGTGGTTTTAAAGGAGCCCCTGCCTTTGTGTGCATAACCCAAGTAGTACTAAGCTAAGCTGCAGAAGGAACTAGCTAATCAATTATTTGGCCTGGGCCTTTTAGAATTCAATACAGCATAGATATAGGGCAGTGGTAATGATTTTGACACTCACTGCACAACTGGGGGCTCCAGAACACTTGGGAGGGGGTTGTCACACCCAAATGAGTATGGCTGACCTCTGGTCCCAACACCTCACCCAAGAAGCATTGCCATATGATGAGAATCCCTGTCTAGTCTGTCGATCCATTCAAGATGCGCCTTCCACCCGAGCAGGGATCGATTGGGTATAGGTACCCCCACCCCCAGTGTCATTTGTCATTTCTGATATAATACCATGTTATCGTTTAGGGCTGTAATGAGAGAGGTGTCTGTGCTTAAAGCACACGGGTGTCGCAAGCATTGACAAATGGCTAGACTGGCTTTGTCTCCGTCGCAGTGAGCAGTGGGCTCGCTGTTTGCTTTTTACCTTTTCTCCAAGAATAACTGCGGGACACGTTTTGGAAGCGAATGGTATCATTTTGTCAGATGTGGTTCAGAGCAAGCCGGGTGGTCCTCAAACAACAGCTGCAGGATTTTAGCACCCGACAGGATGGGAGCCCAGGGCCCCGCGTTAATCTGAAGTGATTTAAGTGCCGCATGGCTGCTTTTGCTTGGAAAGTTCTCAGGGCTGTTTGGGGGTGGGCTTTCTTTCTTTCTTTCTTTTTTTATGGTGAGAGGACAGGAGATGCTGGAGGGGGGGGTGGTAAATAATCATTTTTTTCCAGAAGCATCTCTGGGAAGAAGGGGTTTTAGCGGAAGGAGTAGGACTGTCCCCACGGAGACTGGGCAGGTGGCGATGCCTTCCTCCACAGGAGGTGCAGCCTAGTCTAGCTCAGCTCACGGGGCACTCAGACCACCAGCTCTTCTCACAGATCGCCGGGCTCTGCAAAAGAGCCTCTTGACGCAGGTCAAGCAGACACTGTCCCTGGACCAGGACAGGATTGGTGGGTTGTACTTAATCCATCAGGACAGGGGAGTTTGTCAGGACAGCTTCTGCTGTTTTCCTACTCACAGTTCCCTTCTCAGAGTTCGTGAGACCCCCAAACGTCCCTGCCATCCTGATGCAGCTTTGTCGCACTGTGCGATGCCACTTCCGCCTGCCTCCATTAAGCGGAGGGGATGCGCGCTCATCCATCATCACAGCCGTCATGCGCCAGCACATGGTCCCCAGCTCAGAATCTAAACAGATTCTCTGAAAGGACCTGACGGGAGTCTTTGCGCTTTACTTGGGGGCGAGGGGGCCCGTTTCTAGAAAGTTCACCCAGTTGTTTATGCAAAGTACAAAATCTGCACTTGGCAGGTCAGAGAGACTTGATCCCAAGAGTCGGCTGTTGGTTTTGATGTCCCCAGGCCACGAATATTTCCTAGTGGGACTCTCACTCAACACCACCAGCTTGGAGTCAGGAAGTGGGCCTCATGGACAGTAGAGAGGAATCGTGGGAAATGCAGGGACTCTGAGACAGAATAACAGCCAGGAGTAACTCTCAGGATCTGGTTCTCACTTGTCAATGGAAGAGCAGGTCCAGATATGAGTATAAATATGGATAACTCTATTTCATTGAACACCTGTACATATAATATATACTAAGAAAGATGCAAAACCTTATAAATATATTTATAAAAATATGAAGGCATAATCTTTATGAAATTACCACCTACACCAACTTGTAAGGTTCTACAAATGTATTTATATATTTCTCTAAAGATATATATTTTATTTCTGTCTATGCTATGTGTCTATGAATGTGTCTATGCCTATGAGTGTAGTGCCCAATGAAGCCGGAAAGGGTATCAGAGTCCATGGACCTAGACTTACAGGTAGTTATGAGCCTCCTGATCTGAATGCTGGGGACTGAACCCAGGTCTTCTGCAAGAGCCAGAGGTGTTCTAAACCATTGGAACATCTCTCCAGCCTCGTGTATTAATACTTTGAATTGATGCCTGATGTGTACAAGGCATTTCCGTACATTGGCGAACTTGACCTTCCCTATAGTCCCACTGGGGGTGTGAATGACTCTGTTTTCCATAGCTTTGAAGGGCCAGGTTCTGCTAATGCCAGTCTGAACAGGTTATAGGACTTTCTACAAGCCATCCTTTACACATGTTTAGAACGATGACAATATATAAGTAGGAGAGATTCTCCTTCCCCATATTCTAAAATCAGAAACTTAGAAAAGCTACAGAAAAACATGCAGGAGCCAGGATCGTGGCTCAATTGGTGGAGTGCTCGCCTAGCCTAGCAGGCACAAAGTTGGTGGAGTGCTCGCCTAGCCTAGCAGGCACAAAGCTCTCGGGCCCCTCCCCAGCTCTGTGCATGTCAGATGTGGGGGTGCATGCCTGTAGTCTCAGCACTCCAAAGTGGAAGGCAGGAAGATCAGAAGTTCAAGGACATCCTCAAGGACATAATACATTTCACCCAGCCTAGGCTCCAGGAGATGCTGGGGGGCAGGGAGAAAGAGGGGAAACAGAAAGAGAGGACAAAGAGAGAAAGAGAGACAAAAGCAGGGGTGGGCGACAAGAGGGAGGGAAGGAAAGAAGGAAGGTCATATGAGATTTTGAAATCAAAAATGTCCATCTTTAGGAGTGCTTTTGCATTAGCAGAGTCAACCCAAATGGCTACATCTGGCAGACAGTATGCAGTTAGACCGTAGGGTGTGAACTCTGAGGAACTACAGAACACATGTCTGCACTGATGGGGGGGGGCACTGCTCTGGCCCAGCTGATGGCAGACACAGGAGAATGTAGGCAAAATGTCAGAAGACTCCTTGAGCTTTGTTTTGTTCTTTCCCTTTCCACCTAGAGAGAATATTCTGTAAAAGTTTTAATAATCATATTATCTCATAGGTATGAGAAGAGCTGAATATGTTGTTACTGGTAAATCACTTAGAAAAAAGATTCACACGGTGGGTACCAGCTCCTGGTCAGCACCTCTCAGATCAGCCATTGTCATCACCATCATCACCATCATCATCTTCACTTCCCATGCTGCCAAGGCAAACTCCTTGTGAGCAGGGATGCTGTCTCTCTTGTTGAGCTCTCTGTGCCTACGTGCAGGATACAGTAACCGCTCGGGCTATAGTGATAAATTGTGGATGAGAACTTCAAAGAGAAAGCACAAAAAGAATGCATGGTGGTTTTAAATGTTTCTCTCTCTGTTTCTCTCTCTCTCTCTCTCTCTCTCTCTCTCTCTCTCTCTCTCTCTCTATCAAATTGAGGTAAAGATAAGGGCAGATTGGCAGGGAAGCTGGTAAAATAGCAACCTGGGCGTCTACCCGACTTGTTTCCTTGCTAGATGGCATCTGCATAGTAATGCCCACCTGAGTCCTGCAGTCCGTCCCATTTATGACTCACACAAACAGGGTCCAAAAGCAGGAAGAGGCGGCGAAGCAGCAGGACCACTTAAGTCACACTAATTGTGGAAGGTGGCATGCTTCTCGCTCCTGGGCAGGCTGGGAACTGGAGAAGAAAGCCCTCGGCACTCGGTGTGCTGAGGTGTGATTTCCAACACAGAAAATCCTGACATTCCAAACCGTCGAGACCTTTAAAAATAAAAGATGTGCTGAGTTTCCAGAGCCATTCAGTATTCATGAGGCTCCGCGGCTTGTTGTACGGCAAGATGAAAACAATACTCAGTAGATTCTCATAACTGACATCTAACTGTAAGATTGATAGAGGACGCAGTTCTAATGCGTGTGAACTTCAAAACCAACACAGAAGCTTCAAGGTAGCTGAACGCCGTTTCCAAGCCCACATTTCTTACAGGGAGGAGGCCAGATTCTTCCTCAGTTTTAGCCTGCATCTTTAAAATGAATTGTGGTCGTCACCCTGGTTAGGGCAGAATTCCTGCTGAGCCTCTAAGGACAGCCAAGGGATGGTTTCCAGTATAGAACTGATACAATTTGACCTTCAAGGTAACGGAAGGAATCATGAGTGACCAGACATCACTATTCACTTCTATTAACCAATGCCAAGGGAAATGCCCAACCTTCCTGGTGGTGCAGGGTCACAAACTAAGCACATCTTGAGTGTTGCCTGGTAAATGTTGGCTTCATCTTTACAGCTTCTGTCTGCTACTCTAGTTTATTTATGTATTATTGCACATGTACATATACGTAGTTATAAATCATATGTAAGCTTTGGTTCCATAGTGTTCTGTATAGATAATGTTATGCAGATACCCACAACTCTGTAGCATGCAGTAGACACAGGATCTGGAATTTTCACAGCTGACTTCAATTAAGCATGTGTCTACCTCTTCCTTATGAATACCTGGCAATGGAATGGAGCTCAGGGCAGGACTTGGTGTCCTTTAGAATCCTTCTCTCTTGTCCTCCATGTGCTCCCTCTTGTTGGTTGAGCACTGGCCCACATCAGGTACAGAGCAGGAAGTGCAGAGAAGTCAGACATGATGCCACATTACAGAGTCTCGCTCTCCTCCGCCCCCTCCCCCCACTTCATCTTTTCTTTTTTTTTTTTTTTTCTCTTTGAGAGAAGGAGCTTACTTTTTTGGTTTCCACATTGCTTCGATTGTATCACAATCCACTCAGGGCGGAAAGGACTGGCAAGTGTTTTGTTTGAGGGGTATTTTCAAAATAAAAGAAAGATTCCATTTCTATAGTAATCTTTTTATGAGGGCCAGTGATAAACACGCTTTACATCCACAACAGCCCTGAATTACCTAACAAATAACAACATCAGATAAACAACAGATTAGGAAAGTAGCTTAGTGGTACTGGCATATACAGGCCTGGGTTCTTCAATGTCCAGAAGCTAGCTCGCTCGCTCGCTCTCTCTCTCTCTCTCTCTCTCTCTCTCTCTCTCTCTCTTTCTCTCTCTCTGAGCAGATTTCCCCTTTTCTCCTTCGTGTCCATCTTGCCCCTTCTGCACTGGCTGCCACGCCAACCTCATCTCTATCCACAGTTCCACTAGGAGCAGAGCGTGTGCCCTTGGGGTCCTGGCTCACCATCTCCTGCACTTTTCTTGCCTCTTCTACAATATCCCTCCTAATTGTTCTTTGCTGTGTGTTCTTTGTCTCCCCGGAACTTTGTTATTTAATTCTAGGACAGGGACCAGATCTACCTCTCCTGTTTCCTAGTTTCCAGACTCCAACCAACAACATACCTGAAATGCAATGTGTTTAAATGTTTCTTTCAATATAGTGAATTAAGACAAGCACGCAGCTTGCTTTGCCAGTGTTCACACATGTTCTAGAGCTCGGCAGGTAATCAGCACATGTGGTTGAACCATTGAGGAAACACATTTGAGATGGAGTCCACCATGCACAGGAAAACTGATGCCCCTCCTGAGCTAAGAGGAGTTCCATCTCAAGCTGACAGTTGAGAGACTCTGCCTTCCATCCTCAACCAGAGGAAGGATGGGTATCCCTTGCATCCTGTTGACCAAGGTGTCTGTCCTGCATGGTCCGCAGCTGTTCAGTCCGAAAGAAACACATAGAGGTCTACATTTATTATAAACTGTTTGGCCTAATAGCTCAGGCTTTCCTCTTAACTAATTCTTACATCTTAAATTAGCCCATACTTCTTGTCTGTGTTAACCATATAGCTTGGTGCCTTCATCAGTGAGGCATTCTCATCTTGCTTCCTCTGTGTCTGGGTAACGACTGCAGACTGACTCTTTCCTCATCCCAGAATTCTCCTGTTGTCGTCATCCCACCTCTACTTCCTGCTTGGCTACTGGCCAACCAGCATTTTATTAAAATACAAGTGACAACCCTTTACAAAGTACAAAACCATTGTCCCACAGCAGCATCCTGAGGAAGAGACAAAGCTGGCAAGCCAGGAGGCACCTCCTCTCCAGCCTCCTCAGACCTCTCTGATTTCTCTCTGACACCAGAGGCAATGAAGCTCTTTCCCACAGCAAGTGTAAAGGCTGGGGTCTCTACCGCCACCCCTAACCTATTTTCTTTTGTCTTGTTGGTATGGTATATTTGCCTTGCTTGCTTGGGAGGTGGTGGCATTCACACTGGATGTCACCTGTCCACGGTGGGGACCTTCTCAAGGGGCTGCACCTCTCTCTGATTTGTCACCTCAAAGAGCAGGCGCCAAAGAGGTAGGATGGCCCTGCCGAGGTGAACACCTGGAGTTGGCTTTTTTTAATTAAGGCTCCACATTGTAGCCAGTCAATGTACATTATTGGGAGAGTGAATGTCAATGCCACTGCCTTTTCTTTTTCTCCTTTATCTTTGTCAGTGATTCAAAGACATGATTTATGGTTAGTCTCCGACTTTCAGAGTCATCCATCAAGTCCCGGTTTCACTACAGGGCTGCACGCTGTAAATCATGCCGAAGGGTTGTCATTCATTCCCCTTAACCCTTCCAGGGTGTGCTTCAGGGTCGCTCTGAGAAGAAAACTTTCCAAGGCGGCCCTTGAGGGGATTAGGGGAATTGCTGGGGCTTTTGGAGCTTGGGGCATTAATTGGCTTGACCTGGGTGAGGCCTGGGGCCCAACCTCTGCTGGCCATTGAACACAGGAACGCACCCACTGTGTGACTTGAGAAAGGCACAGTCTCCCAAATCAGCCCTGTTCTGTTTGGAAACGTCTGCTGTGCATATGTGAAATGCCGAGTTTAGGAATCAACCACCAGCCAGTCCCAACTGTGACCTTGCGAAGACTGTAGAATTGGTGCAGAGTCTTTAGCAGCTGCTTCCACCAGGCTTTGCAAATGAGTAGTCCTCACCCCCACCCGGACCCTTTTCTGTCCTTCTCTAGCCCTCTGTAGCTCTCTGACCCTTTGCGACACTCTGAAAGGTGGGGTGAGGTGGCAGGAGAGGAGATGGAAGAACAGAACACACAGGCAGAGTAGCAGGGAACGAAGTCTCACCCCTCCCCTTCCCCGCTTATGGTAATGATGGAATTCAGCCCAAGCCTTGGACATAGGATGTGGCTGACAGAAACAAAATTGGAGGAAAGACTATCAAAGGGTGGAGTCTCTCCTAATGGAAGCCTGCGCTGTGTAACGAAGGGTCCTTAATGGCCATGTGAGGCTTCATGTCTAGGCATGAGAGTCCTCACTCCGTGGGCAAAGACTTCCTTTCCGAATTAGGTGTCTCTGTGTTGCCCAGGTAAACTGATCAGAATCATTTAGCAAAAGCCAGGCAGGAAAATAAAGTCCGTAAACTATGAAAGTCTGTCACCGTCCAGACGTGTCTGTACTGCTGTTCTTAACTTGAACCCTTCCTCTGATGGTGTAAGAGGCACTGGCAGTGCAGGGCTCTGGTGTTTTCAGAGTGTGAAGTGGCCCTACTGCCTCCGCTTCCCCAAACTTGGGTTTATGTAGTCCCCAAGATGAAGCAAAGGCGCCTCGTGCCACAACACGGCCCAGGGTGCCTTTGTCACTGCCTACCACTCTTGTTTCCCAGGCAATCCAACGGTCTTATTTTCCCTTTCGTGGAAAGAGCACATGGATCTCTCGAACTTTAAATGACCCAGCACCATGAATCCCCACTAACAGCCTCGGCAGGCAGGTAAACCGTCGCTGTCCTAATATTTCACAGGAAACACCTTTCCCCTCCCACCCACACCCTGCTCTGAGTCAGATTTACGCAGTATACAAAGTGTCTGCCATCCTAACTGTGGGTGACTCTGGAGCAGGGAGCCTGCAGATTAATGTCCCCATCCGCGGTGATGGATTCTATTCTTGTGTGTGTGGACCAAGAGCGGCACCAATGGACTGCTGGTAGGCCCAGCTCGTCTTCGAGAGGAATGCCATTCTGGAAAGGCTCTGCTGTAAGGTCAGCTGCTGCTGCTGTTCAAATCCTGTCAGTAACCCGCCTTCTGCTTTGCTTGCGCACTCCATTATTACCGTTGATTAAAGGATTGTCCGAGGCACTGACAATGAGCCTGAGAGGGGCTCAGCTCTGGGAATTCAAGGACAACATTAAGAGCCCCCTTCCCTTTGAGGAAGTGAGAAGGATTCTCTTTTCTCAGTAGTGTCTGTGTGGAATAGACGACGTGTCTGAAGGTCCCATTCAAAACCAGTCCACCTCCTGGGAGCATGTGGAGAATCCACAACTAACTGGTGTTTTCAAACACTTAGAAGACACCAGCCAGTAAAACATGTCATCAGCTTGTCACCTAGGATGTGAAGCCACGAGGTCCAGTTACAGCTGGACTGACCTCCCGCCCCATTTACCTGAAGGAACCCTGGGTTATAGGCAAGAGCCTGGAAAGAGACAGAAAACACCACTCCATCGATGGAGTCCAGCTCTGTGTCTGAGCGGAGCACACCGATGTGGTTCTTTCCTTCATGGTGTCTGCTTAGAAGCACTCGTGGGAATTACTCACCATTTAAACACATGCACGAGCAATACACACACGAGAGAGACAAACAGACAGACAGACAGACAGACAGACAGACAGACAGACAGACAGAGACAGAGACAGAGATCTGATCTCACAAGGTTGGGTTTAGAATTTTCTGACTAAATTGAGGTCATTCTAACACACTGAAGGTCCAGATAGCATATTTTTTTTTTGCACACCAGTTTTGCACACACAAATTAGACTGTGGGTTTACTAGCCAGTCTTGCAGCTGTGGTCAGTTTTAGTAAAGTATCCAAGTTGACAACACCAACCCTCTGTCCAGAAACCAGCAATTGGCCCTCAGTACCCCAGGTCCCTGGTCCTTTCTCTGAAGTTTCCTTTGTACACAGAGAGCTATGAGTGTGTGTGTCCAACACAGACATGTGTTTCTCCTCTTACCTCTCCTCTCTGTCTCCACAGTCCTCCCTACCTTCAGCCCCAACCACTTTTTGTTTCTGTTTTGTCAAATAACAGTGTGACTTTGTCTTTGACATTACACAGTTGTATATACTTTTAGCTGGGCTTTGTTTACTCCATCTGTATTTCCAATCAGTGAGGAAGGCTTACCAAGAGGTTCATTACTGATTTATTTATGATATATTTATATAGCAAACACGGAACTGTCAGCAGTCTCTGGCTAAACACTGTTGACAGACATTAATAACATATGGTATAGCAATGGAATTATGATCTTTAATGTTTTTGTAAATTTACATCTTCAATATGTAATTTGGGGCACGTTTCTTAGGTAGGTGGTACAAAAGAGGAGACATTTTAAGGAAACTGGTTTCCTTTATGTTCGGAGCCCTCGGAGGATCCTGGGGGCAGCATTGCTGCCTTCCCTGTCTATTTAACCATACAATTCAATGGAAAATTAACAATTCCCAAGGCTTAATTTACTCTTATGAATCTGAAGCCTCCATATTGGCTCTGTGGGAACGAGTTCTGTCTCTCCAGCCCCCAGTCACCACCCAGTGTATCATTTATCCCCACCTCCGCCGCCACACTCTTTGCTGGGAAACCGAGCTTTGGGTATTGAAATGTTACCGATTTCAAACAGAAAAACTTGGACACCTGTTTCTGCAAAATGCTGTCTCTGGTATGACTACTCCTCCTGACAGTCACCCATTCACACTGAACCAGGATGGACAGAAATTTGAATTTGTGGTCTCTAATCGGCCATTCTTTGAGCTTGAATGGTTTTCTCCAGATGTGGGGAAGGACATTTTTCAATTGGGCTCAAAGGATTGATTATACGTGCTTACAAGAATGCATGTATACATACATACACACAAAAACATAAACATACATGCACATATACATATACAAACACACATACATACACATGCATACACACACACACATATATACATACATAGACACACACATGCATACTCATTTCTAGGCTAGTGGCACAGAAACTGAGCAGAAAGGAAAATTCCTTTTGAGCAGCAATTGCTCCACATTTCTGATGACACAGTAGTGTTTTCCAAAGTCCACTGCTTTCTTTTAGAAATGAAGACCAAGGAAAAGTACAATTAACAGAAGATAAAAGGGATAGTTTTCTTGGCCACTCAATGTCTTGGATGGAGCCCCACAAAGAGCGGAACACAAGACCTGTCTCCTAGGCAAGGGATGCTCAGGTGTCAGTTCCATGTCACAGCTCTGGTGTTGTGGGAAGTCCATACAGTGTCAATGACCTGTGAAGAACCAACAGTCATTTAACTATCGCACGGTTTTCATGTGTGAAGACCACAACCGCCTTTCATAGTAGCCAAGATGACTCACCTGATTCAGGCATCTGATTTGGGGTCCTGAATGTATCCAGCAGACCCTCGCCAGCAGTACTTAGGTCAGCATTTGATGGAATAGCTAGGAAAGGGTGTGTGGGTAGGGTGGGATAGGGCAGGAGCCTAAAGATGTCTTAGAATTCTGTCTCCTCCACCTCCCTCGCATCCCGGAGCAGTGTGTGATGGTGTTTGTGACACAGGTGACATGAGGAGTAAATGCACACAGCTGGCTACATCCCACAGGGTCTGGTGACACACGTGCAGGAGATAGTAGCTGTTGGCTCCTAGAAGAGAACGGGAGATTCAGATGAAGAACACCCTATCGTGCTAAAGGAGTTCCCCATTCACCCCAGCAGTGTGAAGGGTCTAGAAGTGCTGATTGCCAGTAACATAATCAAACACCAAAATATTTGGCTTCAGGTCAGGTGACAAGTGCCAGGCCTGGCAGGAAAGGAGGGGTAGGCACGAGGGGAGAATGAGTGGAAGGGACTGGTGGAGAGCAGGCACTACGGTGACATTTGTGTCCTGTCCTGTGAGAGGAGCATTTAACCACATCTCTGCCCCGCAACCTGGGGAGGGATCCAGGCAGAGTGACAACAGATGAAACAGCCTCGTGGTGGGGTTCACATCCAGAAAACTTGAGAAACCATGTAAGGACATGTGGGAAAAAATGAGAAAAGGGTTCAGTGTGTCGGGTGTGCAACATCCAGGAAGTAGAGCTGAGAATCCAGGAAGTAGAGCTGAGAATCCAGGAAGTAGAGCTGAGAATGTCCGGGGGCATGAAGAAATGACTGGCACTCTTATTTGGGAGAAAATAGGTTAATTGCTATTTCAAATAAGGGACTGCAGTTATTTTTGAAATGCATACTAAAATACTGATGGATCAAAATTATAAAAACAGGGACTTGTTCCAAAATAGCCCTGATGGGGAAAACAGCTGGAGGTTTCAATGAAGCAAGATCGACAGTGAGAATTCAGATCCATTTTGGATACAGTAAGGCATCATGCAGTTGGGTGTGGTTTCGGATGTGCTTGACGTTTTCCATTAATAAAGAGAAATGAAGAAGGGCTGGGCAATAGCTCGGTCGGTGAAGTGCTTGCAATGTGAGCCCAAGGACCCGGTTTGATCCCCAGAAGTCATAGGAAACAAAACTGCACATGGGGGCACGTGCTTGTGGTAACAGTGCTGGGGAAGCAGAGAGACACAACCCCCACTGCTCTCCAGATGGTCAGTTTGAACAACTTAATAAATCCCAGGCCAGCCAGAGACCCTCGAAATAACAAGATGGACGGTCAGCTCCAGAGCAATGGCCCCTGAGTTTGACCTCTGACCTCCATGCTTACACCACACACACACACACACACACACACACACACTCATTCATGTACACACAAACACACACATGCACATATATGCACACAGCTGCACACCTACACATACATACAGAAGAATTTGGGGAGAAGTTGAGGCCAGAGAAACAGCAAGCTTTGTAGCCAGGGCAGATACTTCTTGTCCTAAGAACAAGTTGGGAGATCTCCAGAGGGCTCTGGAGAGTGCCTTCATCTGACTTACACTGTTAAAACCTGTTAGCTTCAGATCATCACTGCGACGAGCTATCCCAGCAGAGCTGGCAGCTTAAATCACCATTAGCTCATTATTGGACAGTTAGACTCCAAGACATTCAAAGTCAGTCTCCCTGGGCTAGAATCCCAATAAAGGCCCAGAGTCCAGCTTCAAAACGCTGCCCAGACCCAGGGCTTGGCCTGCCTCTCTCTCCAGGGTGGCTACAGCAGTGCTGTGACCTCTGTTCCTGGGGTCAAGTCCCCTCCAACTCAGGGCCTTCTAACTTCCACCTGCTGGCTCCTCCCAAATGGCCAAAAAGATAATCTGGTCTTATCTTCCTATTATAACGCTCACAATCGCACCTCATCTGGGCAGTCCCTCTTGTCCCAGAAGGCAGCAGCAAAGTCACCAGGTCTCAACCATTGCTGCCCTACCGCAGAGGACAAAGGTGGAGCCGAGGGCTGTGTCCACAGCCACAGCGCCGGCCTGTTAAACAAGAGGCTTCGGGTCCTGAGGGGCCATCTTACACCATGTCACCTCAAGGGCAGAGACCTCTTAGGTTCCCACCACAAGTTGCAGCCATCAAATATCATCTTTAGACATTGCTAAACAGCGCTTGACTGAAAGCCACTATAACAGAGGTATAATAGCCATGACTGTGGGAAGTGCCCGTGTCCCAGGTCCCAGCTCCATCCTGCAGACAGCCCTGATGGCTTCTGGGAGTCCCATGGATCCTTCCATCACTAACCACCTCAAGGAACAAGAGATGCCCTTTGTGTGGTACGTGTCGTTCATGGGGACAGAATGGAAGTGGAAAAGGCACTGACAGACAGATGCCATCGTGTGTCTGTTTAATCTTCTCCGCAGCTAGTTTCTCTGCTGTTCGTGGACAAAGGAAGTGGCTGGTATTCCTTTTACCCACTGCCTACCTCGGTGATTGGGGCATTGTAAAATCTCAATGAATACCTGCTGGCTTTGATTTTATAATTACAGTCTCACTACACCTTGGCTTCACCATTGTGGGAGAGCAACTTAATACCCAGAGCATCGCTTTCTCGCTAAATGAAATTTAAGACATCATGTTAGCTAAGTGCTTTGCAAACCTTCACACAAAAAAAAAGACTTAATCGAAACACAGCGACTTCCCAAGCCGCTGCCCGATTCTCTGCAGTGTAGCTACATAGATACTTATCAATAATTTTAGATGCCTTCCTAATCATCGTTAGTGCTTATTGAGCTTAGTGCTCTGTATTGATAATCTCTATCTCGGCAGAAGCTTTAAGGTTCGAGAATTAGTCTTAAGCCCACTTCGTAGAGGAGAAATGCCAGGCTGGTAGAGGTGAGACATTGTGCCTGAATTACCAGAGCTTAGGTAGATGATACGAGGGAACTGTCTGAACTTTACCTTATTTTTTTCCCCATACTATCTCCACTGCAGGTTACCCAGAATGCTTTAATGCAAGAAATGGGATCCAACTTTAGCAAGAGAAGCTGGCAAGACTTAGCTGCTTTCTTAATGGCTTTGGGCTTAGGGTTTTGATGTGCGATGTAGCTTGTTAATGCTCCCAGCCTTCGGGGTGTGGGGGAAGCAGACTGCTCTGTATTTGAACAGAAGGATCAGCCACTCCCAGCATTCACTCTGCCCTTCCCTCCTAATGTGGCCATGCACAGGGCTGGCAGGGATGACTCAGAGGCAGGCAGATCAAGGGACACAATCAGAGCCTTCGGTTTTTTCCCAACCTTTTCCGCGTGAATCATTGTCTGCTTCTGAGCTGGTTCTGTCCTTACATGACTTCAGCTGCTCCCTCAGGAAACCGGTGGGCACAATTCACCTTTAAGTGAACAGAGAGGACCAAGGAAGCTGAGGCGCCCAAGATGGGGAATCAGGTTCCCACTTCCAGTGTGGGTTCACTAGTGGCATCAGGGTCCCAAACAAGGGATCTCTGAGGGGTGGTGAGTGGGCAAGTCGGATCAGAGGTGAGGTGCTGCAGAGTGGATTTGGTGATGGAAAGCACTGAGCTCCACCCCCCAGAGTGCTGGGGAAAGGGGCGCTGCCCCTTGTCAGGTTAGGGCTCTGCCAGAGACACTGAGACCGGAAATACACACCCAACTCTTACTCTTACTTAGATCTTGGTCATTCATCAGACCCTAACCTAAGTTCATCTCATTACCAAATCTGCCATTCATTCTGTATTTGGGGCTTTCATCTCCAGCCTCCCACCTGCAGTCTCAGTGGAGGGAGCCACAGGCCATGCAGGGTGTCAGAGCACGTAAAACGGCTGCCCCAACCGGTGCTGGGCTGGGCTCTGAGTATAAAATACTCAACAAATTTGAAAAGTTTAGGCCAAAACACAGACAGTGCAACACGTCAGCTTTTCTTATATTTAACGATAAGCTAAAATAATATTTTGAGTCTATGAAGACTGTGTTTGACTACGTTAAATTTCAGTCATTCGCTCTTCGATGTTTTAGTGTAGTTACTGGGCCATTCGAAAGCACAGATAGTCAGCGTCTTTCGGATAGCTGCGTTAGGGTTCTGCTCACAGTCTGCATCAGCAAAGATCTCCAAAGATCTGACGGTAACCACAGGCACCTTTACTTTCTCAAACCTCCCTCTTTCTGTCTTCTTACCCCCCTGCCTTGACCCATTAGATGCTGGGATTGCTTGGTTTACAAGTGCCTGGTGGAAGGCAGGACCCGGTGCATGCCGGGCAAACACTACCAGCTGAGCCACACCCTCAGTCCTGGCCTTTCTTTGCTTTCATCCCCAAAGAAACCCACTGTGGCCATTTGCTCTCTGTGCTTCGTAGATGAGGAAGCCGAGGCTTACACGGTTAAATAACGCACTTAGAGCCTCACAGCCAGCAAGTGACAAGCTCCATCCTGGTTCTGCCACCATGGTAACCAAGAGTAGCACAGAGAACCTGACCAAACCCTGGGGGAGTTTGATGAGCATCTCCTAACATGTGCCTGAGCTTTCAGAAGCATCCATTTCAGTCCATGGAACCCCTATGTCTCGGCATTTGCAAACAAGGCTTCATATAACATCACAAGAGAAGAAAACAGTTCCAAGCAGCCATCCATATTCTGCTTCAAATGCAGTGTGCTTATTCTTTCTACATTAAACCTAGATTAAATGTGGTGGCTTGGAACATGTTTGATATGCACAGGATGTATCCCAAATGTCAAGAACTCTCTTGGGTCCTTTCACCAATCACGTAAAAAGGGCAGATCTGGGCTCAGGCATGGTGGGGCACACCTGGAAACCTAGCACTTAGAAGGCTTAGTCAGAAGAAAGCTGGTCTGGATAGTGGAAGGGACCGTACCTCAGAAGCAAGCAGGCAAAGCGGCCCTGCTACGTCTTTATCCTTTCGTGAATGTGAAGCCTCACTGTCTGTTTCTAGAAGTTAAACTGATTTTCAGTGTCTCCAACCCTGCTTCTCCTTTTTATTTTGATCCAGGGCCTAACTAAGTTGTTGTAGGCTGGCCTTGGGGCTCCTTATTCCAAGATCTTAAACTTGCGATCTTCCTGCCTCAGCCTCCCTACTAGCTGGGATTACAGGCACGTCCCTGCTTAATGTTAACCCCTTTACCAATTGGGTTTTCTCAGCGTGAGGCAGGAGTGTATTCACCTGGGTTTGATGCCTGCCCACATTTGCATGTAACAGACTCTTAACCTAGTGCCTGGAGTGGGGAAAGGGGATCCCTTTGATGGATACTAAGATTGCTCATATTGCCTTCATCTGCTGTCAAAAAATACTCGGTAAAGCGAGGCAGGGTGGTGCACGCCTTTAATCCCAAAATTTGGGAGGCAGAGGCAGGAAGATCTCCGTGTTCAAGCCCAGACTAGTCTACAGAATGAGTTCCAGGACAGCCAGGACTACAGATGAAACCCTGTCTCAAAAAACAAAAAAAACTCTAACAAACAAACAAGACCAGGGCAGGGGGATGGCTCAGTGGTTAAAGCCCTGTGCAAGCCCGAGGAGCAGGATTCAGATCTCTCTAGAACTCACTGAAATGCCAGGTGGACATGGCTGCCTGCCAGCAGCCCAGCCTCAGAAGTTAGAGATGGGATCCCCGCAGCAAGCTGGCCACAGGGCTAGCTTTGGCTTTGGCCATCTCCTTTCTCTGTGAATACTGAGCACTGTGGTTGTGGAAACACAGGAAGAGTATCGGGCACTCTGCAGGAAATGGCACCTTTGAGGAGCCTGGTCCATTTCTCTCCCTTTCACGCTGTCAGTACACAAGACCTTGGGATTTTTATAATCCAAATTGATACTCTCTGTGAAATCTCCTCCACTCCAGCTCCCTGCCCTGAAGAGATTCATTTTCTCACAGGCTGCTTCTCCAGCCCTGGTGGGTAACGGTGACTGAGGGTGAACGTCTAACCTCGCCTTGACAAGGTGTGGGTCTTGCTAATTTGAATCTTTTCCTCTTTTGCTACCATCCGCCTGGTGCGGTTTGATTTATCGACGCCCGTTTGTGGATTCGCTGATCACTTTCTTATTACTCTTCTGCCCCCATCCATTTCGCTTCGCGCCGCCTTTTCTGCCATTCCTTAGGCCACCCCTTCCCACCTGCGCCAGCATGACAAATGATCCACCCGAACCGCTGCTCCTGACCTGGCGTAGTCTCTTCCCAGGGATATAAATGGTGCCGTTCAGAGGCATAATGATACTGTCATCAGCACGCAGTTGTTCCTCTTTTGGCATGCCCTGTTTGGAAAGCGAGCATGCCAGGGTTTCCCTGTCCCCCTACCGAAGGCTTAGGGAGGGAAACAAAGGTAAAACTGGCAGGCAGCCATGGCGCTGAGAAATCCAGGTGCTGGGAGATGAGATCAGGACTCACAGAAAGCAGGACTTTGGGAGTTCAGCATATTATCCTGAGGATGGGGTGGTGAATCCCACCAGCCACAGAGAGACTAAAATCCTGAATTTTAATGGCAAGAAGCAGTAGATGGGATCCCGGAAGTGTGAGGTTCTAGATGAGAGGTGGAGCAGGCTGCGCCCTGCGGCCCATCCTGGATCTCCCGGGCAGGGGCACACTTTGAGGCCTTCTAACTTCAAGGTCTGACCTCTGACACTTGTTTAGAGTCCCTAAACCTACTTTCTCGAGTTCAACTAGTAAATCCTCACCAGAGGCCAAATTCCAGGCTGTAGCTCTCTTCTTCAGAATGATTAGAAGGGGTTAAATCAAAGAGTTAATTAAACAACACAGATACAAATATCCCAGACGCTTGCAAGACATAGATGGTCAGCACCTTGTGCTTAGTTTAAGAGTGTGGGAGCTTGAGAGTTGACGCCATGTATGACATGGTTTTGTTTTGGTTTTTTTGTTTTGTTTTTGGTGTTGTTTTTGGCAAGAGCAAGGACCTGAGTTCAAATCCCCAGCGCCCATGTAAAATCTGGGTATAGTAACCCAATCTGTAACCCCAGAGCTGGGGAAAAGGAAGCAAATATCCCTGGAGCTCACTGGAGAGCTCCGTTAGCCAATCAATGACCTCCTGTTTCAACGAGAGACCCTATCTCAAAAGCTAAGGTGGAAAACGTTTGACATCAATTTCTGAACTCCATGCCTGCCCACACATGAATAGGCACATGTACACAGAACACACACACAGAGTGCAGCCTTGCACCAAGGTAAAGGCCACACTAATGCTCTTCCTATGTACAACCCGATGGTGGTATTGATAAGCAGGTGGGTCCTTGCTCTCTGAGGTCTAGCTGCTGCCCTTCTCTGGACTTCTCTGTTGGTGGATGGAGACATGGGGAGGGCAGGAAACCTGTCTGTAGCCCCTCTCCTGGGCCACGGAGTCACCTGCATTTCTCTCCCATCCTGGGGTTGGTTATTTGTAGAAGGAACTAGCAGCCCTGAGTTGGCGAGGAGAAAACTGAGACAAAGGGCTGGCACACAGTCAAATGTCTGGGGACCTCTCTTCCTCCCCTGTGGCATTTGACAATGCCAACACGTGCCAGTCACTCACTGGGTACTGGGCAGTGAGTGTGCCAAGAGGTCCCTCTCAGGCCCTTCGCATTTGAGGTACTCCACACTCCCACATGGTCCATGTAGCCCTCATCCCTGTCTTACGGAGGAGTGGAGGAGCTCGGAGCAGCTGGTTAATTCTTGGAAAGTTACGTGGATAGAAAATGGTAAATTCTAGGGGCTCCCTGTCCCCATTTTGCCACCTCAAGGAAGGGGAATTCTGCTAAACTGCTAGAATATAGGGCCAGGAATCTTGTTAGGTGCTTTGTTTCCTCATGCCAGGAGCTCAGAGTCGGCACTGCTCAGCAAGGGGCTGTCAGGCATTGCTGGCACCTGTCTCTGTGGCTGATTCTTGACTCTCCAGATTGCTAACTGCATGGTGGGGCTGTCCCCTTCCCCAGAGCTTCTCTCCTACAAGGGCATTTGCTACCTGTCCTACAGATCCATTTTCCCTTGGCATGATATCACCTTCTTGGAGCGTTTGAAAAAGACATTGATAAACCAGCAGCGACGAGAGCACTTACACACATTCCAAATGTGCACATCATTTCCCCCTCCGTTCTACGGCTCTTCCTCTCTGACTGCAGTGCAGAAAGGTCTGACGGCAAGGAAATTCTGGAAGCCACTCAAATGCCCATGAGTAAAGTGTAGGTAAATGAATTAAGAAGCAGCAATCGCATCTAGCCACAGAGACACACTGCCAAGCAGCATCCGATAACTGATGTTTAAGAGTGCTCATCAGAATCCTCCATCCATTCCAAACCAATCAATCCCAGAACACCCAGGCCAGAATGGAATTTCATTAGGGAGCTTTGGTTGGAAGCAGTTGGCTGAAGCAGTCAAAATGGGCTTCCTGATATCTCCCTGCCTTTGAGTAACCTGACGAGAAGTCCAAGTGGGCAAACATGGGGATGAACTCGTTAGACTACACCCTTGGACACATAGCCCTCTTGTCAACAAGCTCTTCACCAAGAAGGTGACAGACCTTTTCCCCACACTTCCTGGTCAGGGGAAAGACCCATTTCCTAGACAGAGGAGGACGATGACAGCCCACTTGTCCATGTGTCCTGAAGTGGGCGGATCACCTTGATATAGAATTCAGTGGGAAAAAAAGTTGAATGTCGATAGAGCCTCATTTAAAGACAGTGTGCATTGTGTGTGTGTGTGTGTGTATGTGCATCTGTGTGTATGTGTGTTCACATGTGGCCTGTATGTGTGTATATGTGTGTGTTACTTCAGGCCTCTTCACGGAACTTAATTCTGCTTAGCAGGACGAAGGACAAAGGGGGCCATGAATATTCAAATGTCTCTTTGGTGTTTTCAATTTACTCCTTTATTATTAACAACTTATTAATAAGTTCTCACTATATAGCCAGGCTGGTTTCAAACTTAGGATCCTCCTGCTTCTGTCTCTCAAGTGCTGGGATTATAATTACACTACCAAGAAACTCAGGTTCAATTTTACAGAGAAAGTTTTTTAGAAGAGGGGAGAGAGAGAAGGAAAGAAAGGAGAAGAGAGGGGAGTCAGAGAGAGAAAAGAGAGAGAGAGAGAACAAACAGGTAGTTATGCTCTCTGAGAAGCTGTATGGAAATAATAACAGCACCAGCAGAGGCAGCATTAGAAGGTGGCGTTTCCCGAGTGACCACTGTGATCACCGGCTTCTGCCAAGCATGCTACCAAACTGAGTCACTTAATCCTCACAGTGCCCGAACCCTGTGAGGTGGGGATTACTGTTATGCCCAATTAACAGACGAGGAGCCAAGCCCCAAGACTTGACTTCAAGTAACTTTGCCCAGGGTCACGAAACAGTCACCCAAGACCTCCATTTAATATTAAAGAGTCGATGAAAGATACAAAGCTTTGCTGTGGTGGAACGGAGCAGAGCAAACCAGGAACTCCCCAGACACCCCTGAGAGGCCCCCCACTCCATTACATTCCATGGGTCTGGAACTGCCAAACCTGCAGAGGCAGCTAGAAACCCTGAAGGTCTTGTAAGTAAGAGGAGGGGAACTTCAGTTACCAAAAAAGAAAAAGTCTCTTTTTTTTCTCATGTTTAAAAACAATGAAAGTTTTAGGGTTCACAAAAATCTGTTCCATTTCATCTAACATATGAAGTCTGTCCCATGGGATGCATAAACAACACCTTAAGTGTCTTCAAAGCTGAGACGCTTGTGTTTCCAACTATCCGGGAGCCTGAGGCAGGAGGACTACAAGTTCAAGTCTCTCCATACTCCCGCTACAAAGTGAGTTCAAGGCCAGCCTGGTCAGCTTACTGAGACCCTGCCTCAAAATGAAAAGAGAAAAGGGTGTACCATAGTGGTAGTGTGCTTGCCTAGCACTAGGGGAACCATGTTTTAGTTTTAGGTAACCCCAAATGACTCATTTTAATACTGATGCTATGATGGGGAGACCCCACAAAGCCAAAGCCTCTGAGAAATCCTCAGACTCTCGTTGTCCAGGCCACCCACATTTAAACTCATAGGTGAGCTGGCCGTTGGGCCTCCTTCTGACTCCCGGTCATAGAGACGCTGTTTGCGTAAGGACGGGGCACACCCACGGGTTTCTCTTTCAGCTGTCATCTTTCCAGAATCCCCCACACAGAGCCTCCGAGAGACTGGTGCTTCAAACAAGAAACGAAAGGGAAATGACTTTGCAATAATTTAAAGCGTTACATAAGCAATGACAAGACACTGGCAGACACTTAGGTTGCTTTGTTAGCTTGAGAAAAAAAAAACGTTTGGAGAGACTTCAGTCTCATCGTACGGTTTCTGCCATGGTGATTCTAGAATGGGCCCTGGTTAATGGAAGGCTGTGGCTAATTTTACGAACTGAGGAGTCTGGCTAGAACATGGTTTCTTGCAGTCCTTCAACAGAACACAAGGCAAGATTCTTAAATGGGGGTATCATGGCCGTGGGGTCTCTTATCCCTGCCTCTGAGTGGAATTCTGAAATATTAAAATGCATTTTATTGGGGGTGGATGGGATTTGTATAATAATCAGTACTCTCTGTGGTCCAAAGACAGAAAGTCCAGTTTACCTTGGGATAAGAAGCTCACATATTCCCTCTGAAGGGTCAGCGGTAGACTCTGTTGAAACAAATTGGTCACCAGGAGAGAAGGCAAGTGGAGTCAGTCATAGCCATGTGTGTATGAGAGCCACGTGATACAAGAGACCCCAGAGAGGGTCATGTGGTTCAGGTGGAACATGCCCTCTTCAAAGAGAGGCGGTGGGAGCTGTAGACATGTCCTTGGGGAGGGTTTTTGTGATGATCTTCGGGGGAAGTGAGTAGACCCTAAGAGCCTAGGACAGAGTATCTCTGGGCACCAAGTGTGGCATATGGGTTTCCGTATCTTCCTTTGCTAGCAGGCTTTCAATCTTCCTGCATGACTGAAATATTGGAGAGAAGAATTGCAACTGGGCTCCTAGTGGGCAGATCTGACCCCAGCAAAGGGGTCACTTCAGGAAGACCCTTCTCTGCCTTTACTGGTTTCCAGGTTCAAGCTGAAAACCACACATTTTAGGGTGTGTGTGTGTTCATGTGGGTACACGCATGTGTGCCTATAGAGGCCAGAGACAAACCTCACCTGCGAGTCTTCAAGCATTGCTGCTCTTTCTATTTTATTTTATTTTCGACACAGAGCTCCTCACTGGTCTGGAATCCATCGAGTCTGCTGGCCTCTTACACTGACAAGCTAAGCTGTCTCTCCAGTGTGTGCTCTCTCCCTTCTAAACCACATCACTGGTGGGATGGGCCTTTATCTGTCTTGTAGTCGGGGTGAAGGTGGCACTGAATTCAGAATCTGCCTGCTTTTCTCTCCACGCTGGTTTCAGTCTCGAAGGCGGCTTCATGGAGGAGGATTCCACATTCCACCCCTCCCTGCTCCAGGCTCGACTCTTTGAATGTGTGGTTCTAACTCATGGGGCTGTTTGAAAGGCTATAAAACCCGTCAGAAGGTGGAGCCCACCTGTCTGGATGAAGCAGACCACTGAGAGGGAGGTGCCGTGGTTAGACTGTGAAGTGTCCTCGGCAGGCTCAGGTATGGCAACATCAGCCCCCTACCGGTCGTGTCCTCTCAGGAGGTTGTGAAAGCTTCAGGTGACAGAGTCACACTGGAGGAAGTGGTTCGATATCAGAGGGCCTTGAGATTTTACAGCCCAACCCTACCTCCTTTTTCCTCCCTGCTTCCTGTCAACCCCACACTGTTGCCACACGGCATCCCCACTGTGATGGACTGTGTCGCCCTGAACTGTGATCTGAAACAAATCCTTCTGCTTCTCTCAGTCGCTGTGACAAACGCAATGACAGAAATGAACCCGGGGAGGAAGGGGCTTAATTCCATCTTCTAACTTAGAATCAAGGGCAGCCAGGGCAGGAGCTCAGGCAGGAACTTGAAGGCAGGAACTGTTGCAGGGACCATGGAGGAACACAGCTTATTCGCTTCTTCTCTGGGGCTTGCTCAAGTTACTTTTTAACATAGCCCAGGCCCACCTGCATAGGGATGGCGATGCCCACAGTGAGCTTCAACTCAGTAGAAGCACTTTCTCAGCTGAGGTTCGCTCTTCCCAGGTATACCAAGTGGAGAGCTGCCAGTAACGGTAACCATGATACTCTTTAATGTTGATTCTTGAAAAGTATTTGGTCACAGCGACAAGGCAAGTGTCTAATACAGAGAGATTAGTATCCTTTCCCTGTCCTACATGTCGTGTGTTCTGTGTCCTGGCACGTAACATGTGAACAAGCCACACCACTGTGGACAGAGCTAATCCGGCCACTCTTACCCGCCATGATGAACTAAAACACTCCCAGAAGTGAGCCAAAATGAACTCCCTTTCCTGAAGCTGTGTCTGTGGTATTTTTCCGTCACAGCCAAAAGATGCGTAAAGAAACACTCGCCTGGGTTCAGAGCATTGGGAATTGCAGGGACAATGTTTTCCACCAAAGTACCAAATGGTCCAAAGAGATTCTGTAGCCATGACTTTCAACAACAGGTTAAGAACCCACCTCTGAGATTCCTACGGCTGAGAACAGGGAGCCGAGAACAGCCCCTGGATTTCAGTGTTCGACGTGTCCTGTGACCAGAGTGGGCCAGCTCCCCTTGAGCCCTGTGAACGAGCAATAGAGATGGGGACCTCTCCATCAGAAAGCCCAAACTAAGGTGTCATAAATCAGAGCCAGCACAGCAGACACCGGGAAAGGGAGAGAGAGAGAGACCTCCTGCTACATCTCCTCAATACCAAGGAAGTTAAAGCTTGATTTCCATTCTGTTAAAGTTTCACCGTGCCATACAACGAAAACTTTTAAATGAATTTTTCAAATGGCTCCAAGCCTGCCCGTCTTGGGCTTAAAACTTTGGAGAATACTGGTGGAAAATTTGTTATCGTTTTCTTAAACACATGCAAATTTGTACCTTTTGGCTCTCTCTGAAGAAACATGACAATTTGGAGCCTGAATTAGTCCCGAAAAGAAGCTGGTCCCGAATGCCTTCTGTGGCCGCACCTGGACGCTTCCGTACAGCAAGAAGCAACGCGGGCACCCAGCGTTTGTCAATGCTGAGCCGAGCTGACGGCACAGCTGATTAAACCCACGGCAGAAAAAGTGTTTAAACTTTAATTAATCAGCCAATGAGTAAAACTGAGCTCTGTACCACCAATAAAGCCTGTACCCCACTCACCACCTGCCCCCTCCACACATGTACACCCCACTCACATCCTACACACAGATAACTCAATGGAAACGCATCTCCTATAGCAGCAGCTTATATTTGGGATACCATTAAGAATTTAATCAACAAAATAATTGAACTATTTTTTATTTTATTTCTTTATTTTCATTTATTTTTTTTTTTGCAATTTCATGCCAATGAACAGCCTCAGTGGTTACAAGTTTCACTTCAGATTGGAATGGAATCTGAAGGAAAGAAAACAGTCAAAATGACACAGCTGTGTTGCCCTGACTTCTCAAGGTGGGACGACACCTCCTGGCAACGTGACCAGCCTGGCTTCAGAATAACTTTCATTTCTCTTACATGACAGGACAGCTAAATTCCACAGATAAATATTTCTGACTGTTCCTTAAAGGTAGAATATAGTGGTAGTAGCTGAGAGAGTGCCAGGGATGGCTAACCCAGGAGTCCTGGCCCTGTGCTTTCCTGAATTCTATATGAAGACACGGGGAAGCTTGATATAAAGTAAAATACAGCAAATGGTAGCTTTCCTTCCGCTGCTGTGATACAGCACCTGAGGTATCAAATAAAAGGAAGAGATGTTTATGTTGGTGGCAAAGGTTTCAGTGGTCCCTGGTGTAGACAAAGACTGTAATTTTGTTGTCCAACCACCACCCAGACCCAAATAATCACAGAAAAACTATTATATATATATATATATATATATATATATATATATATATATATATATATATATATAATAACACTGTTTGACCAATGGCTCAGGCGTATTCCTAGCTACTAGCTAGCTCTTACATCTTAAATTAGCCCATTTCTATTATTTTATATTTTACCACGAGACTTGTGGTTTGTTACTTCACATTTTGCTTCTTGCACGGCTACATGGTGTCTGCCTGACTCCACCTTCTTTTCCTTGCTTTCAGTTTAGTTTCCCGCCGAGCTCTATTCTGCCCTGCCATGGGCCAAAGCAGCTTCTTTATTAACCAATGATAATAAAACATATTCACAGCATACAGAGGGGAACCCCACATCATCCTGGCCCTGTTCTTCTAGTCCCAAAGTGAGGTGGTATGCCACATCAGGAAACATATGTTGTGATAAAGCTGATAACACCATGATGCCCAGGAAACAAAGCCAGAGACAGGAAAAGAACAAAGTCCCAATATCCCCATTATTAGCACACCATGTGACTTAATGTCTTTCTATGAGGCCCCACTCCCAAACAAGATACCACCAGCTCCCAATAGCACTAGAGGCCAGCAGTGAAGCCTTTAGCATGTGACATCTTTGGATGACAAAGGCCTTGGGTGTGTGTGACAGGCTTAGTAATATAATCCGGGCTAGACAAAAGTAGAATGATCCAGGGTCTGTGAGCGTAGGTGTGACCTGCCCTGCTTTCCACGGGTGTCATCTCAGATAATGCTGTACCATTCTCCCTTCTCCTCCTCCTCTTCTCCTTCCTCCTCCTCCTCCCCTTTCTCCTCTTCTGTCAGGTGTTCTATCTCTTAGGTGCTTGGAGCCCTACAATATGTCACTTCCTGCTCTGTCACCTGAAGAAGACAGCTCAGATGCTCAAGGCTGCTCTAATCGTTGTCTATCCATCAATCTTCTCTCCACATAATCATTGGGGCTGCTCTGCTTTGAACTTGCTCCAATTTGTCTCCATCTTCCTGGGACTGAGTTGTCTTAAAACGCAACTGGGTTCCCACTCAGAGAGCTAGCCTTGCCCGGAGGACTCAGAATTCTGTGTGGGGAGGGGGATTGTGGCAGAGAACGCAGCTGCAGTCAGTCGGTCTCCAGGTTCCTAAGAGGCCATTTCTCACGGGTCCGAAGGAGACCTGTTTGGTATTTTTAGCATTCAATTGTCAGGCTGTGGCATTAGAAAGTTTGTGATCGTATTACATATTCCGGAAAGTCATATTGCTGGTGGCGTGCGGCTGTATTGATAGCCGAGTAACTGCTTGTTCTGGTGTCCACCTTGTGGAGACTTTTCCTCCTTCTGGGTACCAAAGGCAAATGGGAGAGGAACACCTGCTGGGCCCACCTGCCTGTACTGAGCTGGAGCCTGCCACCTGCAGCCTTTCGCACGAGCGCCCTCTGCTGGCTGGATGCACCGCTTGTGGGCGCGTTGGGAGCCAAACCTGTCCTTCACCCCAACAGACAGTCCTGGCTCCAGCCGAGGGAAACATTGTTCCCATTTTAAAGACTGGATTATTGAGCCCGTGAGAAATGCTAGTGTAGTCTACAGCCAACAAGGGATAAAGGATGGGAAGGGAGCAGCAGTGCCCGTAACAATAGCCAAATGGACACTGCCATCCGGCTGTAGATTCCCCAAAGCTGGAGACCTCCAATTTTAATGGTGCTGCACCAGGAGCGGCAGGGACACTGGTTGGCCCGTCTTGCTGCCTGGCTGGGAAGCAGTGGCCTTCGGCTCTGCCATGCAATTGCACACTTCTCAGTCCACATGGCCCCCACTGGCTTGCACCAACAAAACCTTGTGAGATTACTCTTGGCTTCTCCTTACCTTTGCGCAGCAATAATGGCAGTAGTAGTAGTAAAATTTAAAAGCCGAGGTCGAAGGAAGTTACATAAGTCTGATTCACACTGGAAAGGAGAAAGACTTTGGTTTCCATGACCTCAAACAAGGCTGCCTGTGGCAGGCCAGAGTCTTCCTCCAGGAACAAGGAGGTACCCTTCCTCCCTTTGTAGGAAAACAACGGGACAAAAGGCTAGTGTGGACGCGGCACTTTGCAGATGGGTGGCCTTCAGGTTTCTCTCAGGATGAAGAGCTCTCTTTTATTCTGTACAAACTGGGTTTGTTTGCTTGGTTTTCTAAATGCTGTGTGTTCAGAGCCTTTGACAATAAGTAGGGCATTTGCTTTGAGTATCTCTCAAGGCAGTGTGTGTGTGTGTATGGGTGTGTGTGTGTGTATGTGTGGGGGGGGGGTGAGTGGGTATGGGTTGACGCGTGTGTGTATGTGTGTGTATGGGGGTGGGGGTGAGTGGGTATGGGTTGGGGTGTGTGTGTGTGTGTGTGTGTGTGGGTGGGTGGGTGGGTGGGCTGATGGGTGTGAGTGGCTACAGGTTGGTATATGTGTGTGAACTCAATTAGCCCCCAGGCCTCAGATGGCACCCATTACGGCTCAGATTGAGAGACAGGGAATACAGTTATGATTTAGTACAGTTGGCAAAGGGACCATTGAGTATGACCTGCACTTACTTGGTTTGACACACACAAAGCACGACATAATGGGGCTGGGGACACAGCTGGGTGAGTTAGCTCTTGTCTTGCAAGCGTGAGGCCATGAGTTCCAATCCCCATAAGCCCATGTGTAAAAACTGGGTGTGCTGAAGAAATGGCTTGTTAGTTACCGTACTTGCTGGGTGTACTTTAGTCTCCAAGCACCCGCTTAAGCATTGGGCACTGCAGCCTACACCTATAACAATCCCTATACTCAACAGGTAGAGATCTCTGCCAATCACAAACACACAGGTACTTGCACACACAAGTAAACCTGTACATAGTTAAACATGGCTACATGAATGTACACACACATAAACTTATTTTAAAACCCAGATAAGCAACGATATGACAATATTAATAATAATAAAATCAGCATGGACAGTCATAATCTTGTGCATAAATATCAAATTCCCATATTCTTTTGCAAAGCCGCTAACTCTGCCACATGAGTTTGGTTTGTACATGGCAGGGTTTGCTGGAATTGGGCTGTGGCCCCTTCCTTCCTACAGGGTGGCACCCAGTCATTCTCCGCAGCACCTGATTTTTGCATCGACCTTTTCTAATGCCTCCTTGAGCCCACATATCTACATCTATATTATCTATGTCATGCAGTACCACACTCATAAGAAGATGAGCTGGGATCAGTGGGACACGTTTGTAACTCTGGAGGCTAAAGCACAAGAACCACGCTTTCTGAGCCTGCCCGAACTACAGAATAAGACCTTGTCTCCAAAGGCCAAAATATAAAAGGAAGGAAAAAGAAAAAGGAAATGAATTGTCTCTTGTCAAAAGTGAGAAGATCTGTAAAGAAATGTCAAACAACAGGAGAGCCATCTCCTCTAAAGGGTGAACACCTACATTAGACAGGACAGGGAGGCTTTTCAGTTCCTGCTGGGCACCCACGTTCTCTCCTGCCCCAATCTGGACACTGTCCAGTCTTGTGTCCATTTGTCTGCCATGTGGACTTGCTGGAGTCACCTTCGCCTCACTGTAATGCATCCTCAGACTCAAAGCAAGCCTTGGGAACGAGAGCCACAGCTCCCTCAGCCCAGGTCCCACAGTAGCCGGATGCTTCCCAGGGAAGTCTGCTCTCATGAGATGAGCTCCCTCTGGGGCCTTCCTCTGAGAGACCAATTTCTCATCTCTCCAATGACCCAAAATTTCCAAGTACAAAATGTATTGAATTTCTGGATCATACTTTCCAAACACTGGTGTCTCATCCATGCATTCCTAGGTCCTTCCCTCTATCTATCTATCTATCTATCTATCTATCTATCTATCTATCTATCTATCTATATCTATCTATTATCTATCTATCTATCATCTATCTATCTCTATCTATCTATCATCCATCTATCTGTCATCTGTCTATCTATCATCTATCTATCTATCATCTGTCTATTTATCATCTGTTTATCTTTATATATATCATCTGGCTATCTATCTACCTATCTATCCATCTATCATCTATCTATCATATACCTACCATCTATCTATCATCTGTGTGTGCACATAAAGGTCAGAACACAGCTTTTGGGAGTTGGTTCTCCTCTTCTACCTTGAGGGTCCAGGGATTGAACTCAGGTCATCAGGCATGATAGAAAGTGGTTTTATCCACTGACCGATCTTGCTGTCACCTCCCCCCACTTCCCTTCCACACACACAAGGCTTTTTAAGCACAAGAGCAGCCTTAAGCCAGGTAGCAAGGAAAAAAGTCCTAGAAACTGAATGTCCCCAAACAGAAAGCCATTACTAGCATTCTGTTATTGCACTTACAAAGACACAAGGATGGAACGGCCACCCTCATTTCTGATTGATTTTGTTTATTTTATTTATGTTTTAATAAATAAAGCTTGCCTGAATATCAGAAGGGCAAAGCTAAGCTACTAGAGGTCAGGGAGTGGTGGCACACACCTTTAATCCCAGGATTTTGGTGAAAGAAGCGAAGCAGAAAGATCTCTGTGAGTTCAAGGCCACCCTTGAACACAAGATCAATGCCCAAAAAAGATCCAGGTGGTGGCAGTCTACACCTTTAATCCCAAACATAGAGAGTCATGTCTTTAATCCTAGCACGAGAGGGGATATAAAATGGGAGGAGAGAGAGGCTTAGTCTGCTTAGTCTGCAGTCATCCGGCCTTGGTTAGAGGTCAGACTTCTGTAATGGCTTGGTTGCTTTGCTTTTCTGGTTTTTGGGTTGAACCCCAATATCTAACTCTGGCTTTTTATTATTCATGCTACATTTTGGACTGGATTTCAAACTAAACAGTATCGAGGAACACAATCTCCAACGAGTAGATCATGGTAGCTACTTGCCTTGAACTGACGAAACCCAGATGTGTGTTGGTCATTCGCGGCCATTCCTCTGTCTGGAAGTTGAACTCTGAGGAAGACCAAACACCCTAAGGTCTTAAGGGTCTCACCTAGAAAGGCTTAACTGGTCAGTTCACCTGTGTGGATGACTGTGACTGTTAGGTTTGAATTTGAAATGTCCCCTGTAGCCTCACACACTGAGGACTTGGTTGCCGGCTCAAGGGCATTTAGGAAGTGATTAGATCTGGAGGATGATGGCCTGAGGGGTGAGCTAATCCCTTCATCCATGGTCGTACAGTGTGCTGGCAGAATGGGGTGAGAGAAGGAGGCGGGGCTTGCTGGAGACAAGAATGACATCACTAGAGCTCCCCTGGTCATGCTGTATATCTGGGTCTCTTCCTTTAGTCTGCCTCTTGCTCACCTTGATCACCTACACTGCGTTTCTACCTTCGTGACATGTAAACAGAGACCTTACTGGCCACCCAGACGTCCCTTATCAGTGATATTCCTCCCAAGGGCAAGGCCAAGTGACCTGGGCTGATTCCTCCACGAGCTAAACAAACCTTTCTTTCTTTAACTCCTTCTTGTCAGTGGGATGATAAAAGCAAGCAGTCCACCTTGCTGTAAACTCCCAGTATCAAGCAAGGAACCTGTGCTGAGCGCCATCAAATTTGAGAACTGGGCTACACATGCCTAGCATTGCCTGTTCTTACACTTGCTCAAGGAAACCTAAAATCTGATTTACTTTAGTGACAACCTCTGACTTCCCAATAACAATGTCCAATAATTAATAACCCATATTTTATTTTTATGTCCTCCAAGCCAAGTTACGTATGCATGTAGACTTGGAATTGACCCAAAATTATTGGATGGATATGTCTGATCTGGTAATGACTTCTTGCTTTTATTTATTCATTATTTATTCATTTACTTCATGGATGAGTGCTTTAGTTGCATATATGTATGTCCACCATGTGCCCTCAGAGGCCAGAAGAGGGGGTTGAATCCCCTGGAACTGGGTTATGGACACCTGGTCCCTCTACAAGAGCAGCAAGTGCCCTTACCCACCAAGTTCTTTCCTTCTCAATGATTTTCTTATTCTTGAAAGAGAGTGTTGAGTGATCTCAGACGGCAGTCAGGGACAGTTATGGAGATTACACCCACACAGCATAGAAGGCTGAGGTGACTGAGACAAGGGAATCAGATGCCTGTAAAATGAGCAACCTAAGGAGCCCAGCCACGACCTTCTGATGAGTCTGTGAAAGCGATTCATTTTAATGGAAGCATCTACTTCCCCTGCAACCAAGTGACCGGTGTTGGCTAATTTCCCATCAGGAGGCAGCTCTTAAACTCTCCTACTTCTCCTGGAACAACGTCTTTTAGGGTGACCATAGCAAAACAAATGAGTACCATGAGCGAGGGAACACTTGAGGGTAAAAGGCCAGGGAGCATGTTCAGAATGTACATGCATACACATTCACACTTGTGCTTGAAGGTTGTGGTTCAGAAGGTGTTAGTTCTACCTCTACCAAGCATGCTCTCCTGGTGGGAACAGCCATCCACTGAGTTACCTCTGAAGGTCCAGCTCCATTGGTTGGTTTAATTTTGTTTGGTTTCCTCCCATATGAGGGTTGGCCCACTGACAGACCAGCCTGTCTTATTAATAAAGTTTTGTTGAAACCCAGCAATTTTTAGGGAAGGAGACCACTTGTTGATTCCTGGCTGCTCAGCCCCGAAATAATCACATAGAAACTATATTGTTTAAATCATTGCTTGGCTCTAGCTTCTTATTGGCTAACTCTTACATCTTAATTTAACCCACCTCCATTAATCTGTGTATCTCCAAGTGGCTGTGGCTTACCGGGTAAAGTTCCCATCCTGCTCCAGTGGGGCTACATGGCTTCTCTCTAACTCTGCTTTTCTTTCTCCCAGCATTCCATTTAGTTTTCCCCACCTAGCTCTGTTCCACCCTATCAGGCCAAGCTAGTTTCTTTACTCGTTAACCAATAAAAGCAACATATAGACAGGAGGACCTCCCACACCAAGCAATGACCATCATTTTCATCTGGTCCATGACTGCTGTCAGGCTAAGATGGCAGAGCTGAACAACTGTGGCCAAGAACAAAAGATGTACAAAGCTTAGGATTGCTTTTATGGTCCTTTAGAAGTGACATGCCAACTGTCCGCCAGATGCTGTGAGGCAACCACGTGCCCCTGACATGTTGAACATCACAATTAGTGTCTTGTGAAGGAGCCTTGCAAGATGATATTAGGAACAAGGAACCAAAATGATGGAGGATGAAAGAGCGAATTAATCACCCAAGAGCAAACTCGTAAACTCATAGGGTGTTCTTTCTCCATCTCGGGGGAAGAAGGAACCCAATCCTCAGATTAGTAAGCATCTAGGAATCTGGATATTCCAAGGCAACCTTCACTCTTTCTAATACTAGCAACTGTATTTAAAGACAAATACCTTTAGCCAAGCTTGGTGGTATTTGGCTTTAATCCCAGCAGTCAGGGAGCACAGGCAGAGGCAGGAGGATCTCTGTGAATTTGAGGTTAGCCTGGTCTACACAGTGAGCTCCAGACCAGCCAGAGATGGGTAGTGAAACCCTGGCTCAGAAGCATAAAGCGCCTCAGGACTGAGGAGAGGGCTTGGTCTTTGTCAGTAAAGGTGCCTAACGAACAAGCATAGGCCTGAGTTTGATTCCTAGTGTCTACTTTAAAAAGCCAGGCAGACCAGACCTGTCTGCTCTATCAGTGTGAGAAGGGTGGAAAAGGAGGATCCCAGGAGCTCACTGTCCAACCAGCACAGCCAAAATAGCAATCTGCAGGTTGACATCTCCTCTGCATAAAAAATTTAAGGAGTGGGAAGTACTAGAGGAAACTATCTACCTTTGGCCAATGGCTTCTATGTGTGCACTCATGGACAAGTGCACACACACACACACACACAAACATGTGAGAACACACACACACACAAACATGTGAGAGCACACACCCACACACACACACAAACACGTGAGAGCACACACAGAGAAATTCTTTATAGCTATGTATAGGGACCACCTTCACACAACGTCTATTTGTGGCACCTTTGGGATCTGTGGAGGGGGCAGTGTTTTTTACCTTCCTTGTTTCTGACCAGGTTATAGAATAATAGTGAACAGAGAACAGAGATTTTGGTGTCTGGGTCGTATAGGACTCTGGTTGCCAAAGGCTCGTTGCTGGGTCCAGTTAAGTGCCAGCCCCTTCTGCGTGTGCCTGCAGACTGTACCAACCACCTAAATCACTGCAATAATCACAGCTAGGGAGAAACAGAAAGGTTAAAAGTACCCTCACAATCACTTGCTTTTTCGCCCCCTCCTAAACGTGTTGGAGAGCAATATCATTCTGTAAAAACAATATGACCCCATTTCTAAAGCAATATTCATGCTAAGCCAGTCATCTGTTAAATATACCCAGCAGTTTGCATTATGATGAAGCTAAGCCAGAATTTCAATTATTTTCTGGACACATTTAAAATTATAATACTTTCCTGGCTTCTCGTTATAGTTCATCCAGATTACTCACGCCATCACGTCAATCTCTTGCAACTGCTAATGCCTTACAGATTCGTGGAGTTAGGCAAAATAAAAGAGTGACCGGGGCAATGACCTTCATGTGGGCAGTGTGCTTCGAGGTATCTCTGTCCCTATGCATCCTGATGGCTTATGGTCAAATTTACTGCCAATGACACGTAGGCAACAAGAAATAAGAAATGGATGGCTCTCCCAATTTCCAGGAAAATGCTTGACTTTGTACTGGTATTCCCAGCGGTCCATCCGTCCCACAGATTTTACCTCTTCTGCCAAGTAACTTTAGAAGCCAGCCTTCACACACCCAGAGATGACGCTGCTACTTTAACCCCATCTGGGACGTGGCTGTAAGCAACCTGTAAAATCCTCAGCATTTCCACCTATCCCCCACACTCAGCGTTCATGCACACATGCCTTGTCCCAGACCAGAGGGGCGAGGCTGAGGAGAAGGCTCCATGAGCAAAAGTGCTGACCACACAGGGCAAATGACCTGAGCTGGGGTCTTCGGAGCCCATGTAAAAGCCAGACACCAGTGACACACCGTCTAGGAATCCCAGTGCCTACCAAAAGGGAGACAGCTGGGTGGGGAAGAGAGGAGACTCACAGTGTGGGAGCCAGCTAGCCTGGCATGCACTGCAGTAAAAAACAAGAGGCCGCATCCCAGACAAGGTGGAAAAGCGAAAACCAACAGCTGAGATTGTCCTCTGACTCCCAAACAAATGGAGCAGAGGCATTTGCATACTCACATGCACACACATACACGCACGCATACGTGCACACACGCACAAATGTATTTTTTAAAGAACAATTCCAGTTAATCAGCAGGAAATTACCGATATTCCCATTTACCAAGCCCTTGAGTTGTGGGTCTTCCTGAATAAGGCATGCTCCTTGAAGTCCCTCACCACCCACAAGACCTTCGCATGCCCTCCAAGAAATGTGGAATATTGCATGTGGTGTAGAATGCATCTTTGTCTGTGTATGACTGCCTATCCAAAGAAACCTATTCTACAAGATCTTTTATCTACTCAAGTTGCCTTTGCAGTGACAAAGTAAATATAAGGAAACAAGAAATTTGGCTTTTCTCTTAATGCATTGAGTTACATTGTCTAGCAAAAGAGCTGCTTAAAGAGAAATATGAATCAATTAAAATGAAGTGAAACGGGAAAGTCCTTTCTCTCATCAAACGAGCCGCATAAGGGGCTCTGCAGCCACCAGAGGCTAGTGGCGTGTGGAAGGGACAGGTCACACGGTTAACCCCTTCATCATCATACACAAACTGCTAGGAAGTATTGACCAGAGCTTTCAGTTAGTTGGGAAAGTCCATGTGAGGAGCCTTTCTGTCATCTGTCCCCTCCGCATCATTGCCGCTGGGGGAGGACTGGGTCCCACGATCTGCACTCGACCATTTCAAGGTGAATGATGGTTTCATCTTTTAAAGCAACCCAAATGTTACAGAATTGCCTGGGCTACATCATGAATTTCAGGATTGTATAAGATTGGGGGAGGGAAATGGGAGGCGGTGGCGGGGAAGAGACAGAAATCTTTAATAAATAAATAAATTTAAAAAAAAAAGAAAATCACGTAGGAACAACAACAAAAAAAGATGATCCAGAGAAACAATGTCTCAAAAGGCCAAATGTAGCTGGGCCTGATGGCACACACCTGGAATCTAAATTCTCTGAGAGGCAGCAGGATTGTTCCAAGTTCAAGGCAAGCCTAGCCTATATAATAAATTCCAGGACAGCCAAGGCTCCATGAAATACTGTCTCAAAGCAAGCAAACACTGTGTGTGTGTGTGTGTGTGTGTGTGTGTGTGTGTGTGTGTGTGTGTGTGTGTGTGTGTGTGTGTGTGTTGAATATGCTAGGGAAAGCCCATCTCAAAAGCAAACATTCAAAAATTTATCTACTATACTCCTAGAACTTTCTTATCATGAAAAAAACATAAGGTTTTTTTTTTTTTAAAGCCACCAGGGCCCTTCTGGAGGAAAGCGGAAGGCAAGTGACTGTGGAGGGTTCCCAGTGATAGAAGCATTTTATGCGTGACTGTGGTGGCCGTCATGGGAAGCTACATATGGGATAAGATCACGAAGTAGACTAAATGTGTGTTCACGTCTATGGACAGGGCTGGTGAAACCTGGATAGGTGGGCAGATGGAGTCAAATACATTTTCTCGCTGAGATTTTCCTTTTGGTCATCATGCTAGGGGCAACTGGGAAAATGGTACCCAGCTTCTCTCCGCATCCGTTTCTTAAAGCCATGTGAGAATCTACAACCCTCTAAAGGGAAAAAATTTAAAAATACATATGACAAGCACGTCACATCCAAAGTGTTTTGAATATAATTTTTTAGGATAAAGCGAAAGGAACAAATGCCACGATAATCCATTATTCAAAGGAAAAATGTTAACTTAGAATACTAACAGGGATGTGCATAAGAAAGCGTATCGTGGGATGGTACGGAAGGAACTTAGGGTGGGAAATTCTGCCATTGTGGTTAGGAAGACAGCCCCTGGGGTGAGGGAGAGGCAGCCCGGAGCAAATCAGAATGGTCAGCAGAGTGCACCTTGGGCAGGTTACCTCAGACCTCAGTCTTCCTATCTATCCACAAAACAGGAATAATAATTACAGCTTTCGTGCTGTCTGAAGCCACGGAGTTGGAATGTATTTAGAATGCTAATGCATACTATTGTTGGAATTTGTGTACCTGGTTTTATAAAACTGGAGAGAGTAAATTATTCACATGATGGCTTAAATGTGGGTCATTGTGTTAGTTATTTCTGCATGGCTATGACAAAAATACTGGAGAAACAGCGGCTTAATGGGAGGAATCATTTGTCTGAGCTCAATTTTGGGGGTTTTCATCTGCCATGATGGGACCGTAGCAGTGCTAAGCATCCCCTCACCTGGCTGCCAGGGCATGCAAGAGAGGAAGAGTGTAACCATCAAAGACATGACCTCAGATGCCCACAGGACTTCTCCAGCACTGCTCCACCTCCACCACCTTCCAAATACTGTCGCCAGCTGGAGACAAAGCTTTTAACACACAAGCAGGGACGGGGTGGGCATTCCGTGTTCAAACCGTAATAGTCATCATGTTTTGACAGGATAGCATCAAAGAATACATATCTGCCTTGGGTTGCAACACCTAACTCTACAGATGAAGCCGAGAGCGAGCCAACAGGTTGGCTGTGTTCTAATGTAGTTTGATTGACAGGCAGTGGGTCTGATTCGGCCTGTGAGCCTTCAGTTGCCAATCCCTAGCTTAAATTTCTTTCTTCACCTGACCTTGGCGGTCAGGGAAGACCACTGAAGGCTACCCCACTTTGTCCTCCCTTCCCTTTCTCTTTCCGCTCACCTTCTCCCTTGCTTAGAGACCTTCCCATTAGGAAGTCAACCTGAGGTCAAGTTGGAATACATTTGCTAATTGTCCCACAGCATGTACTTTTATTGATGGGCTCCCTTCACCGCTCTCCTGGGCCTCGTACATAGTAGGCTTTCAATAGATATTGAGTGATGGATTGATTGACCCATTAGCAAAGAGAGCTGGGTACCGATGGACGTTAACGGAAACTAGAAGGCCAGTGCGTCCGGTGACCTCACCCTGGTGCAGGGAGGAAAGAGTGTCAACATCCATGGAGGTGCACATTGATTCAGTGCTGCGGGAACTGCAAGTGTCTTGTTAACTATTATACCATTTGATCCTTCTGGTCCTCACAGCACCATTGGGAACCAGGTGACTCTTTGGAGATTGGCTTTGACAGCCACGCTAATGGAAACTCAGAGAAAGCCAGCAGTTCCCCTAAATTTGTGTAGCATGTGACCTAGCAGGTATACGACTTCAACCCACTTGTCCAGACACAAGGTTCTTTCCATGATGTTGCAAAGGCCACCAGAGAAATGTGTAACAAACGGGAATGTGCCCTGACTGCTTCAACTCTGAACCATAACAAGAACAGAGAATGCATTCGGACATATGGCTCGATGCTATTCTGGCTAGAAGTGAAACTTCTCATTTATCCCACTTACATAGACATGTATGGGAGTCTCGACAATCATGGCAAGCAATAGAAATAAGGAGATGGCATAGATAATGAATTTGATATTTGTCTCTGATAGAGCAGGTGCTGTATAATTTAGGGAAGCCTCCTGGGCTAAGCGAAACTCACTTATTTGGGTTGGACTGTAAAGTGTTAATACATTTGAATCTGCTGCCTTTGGACAGGGCACCCTGTAGGCTGGTATGGTTGCCAGCGGTCACAGGCTTTTCTGATTCCACCAAACAAACAGCAGAGTCAAGCCAAACAACCTGGGGTGCTTGTTAACTCGCTCTCTCTCTTCCTTTGTGTCTCTCTGTCTCTAAGCGTGTGTATATCTCTTTTCCTCTATCCTCCCCTCCCTCCCTCCCTCCCTCCTTCCCTCCCTCCCTCCCTCCCTCCCTCCCTTGTCTTGCTTTCTTCTCCCCATGAAGAAAGCAAGACCTTAACTTCTAACTACATCCATACCAGTCCTGCAGTTGCTCTCCCGCCTTCTCTACTCACACCCTCTGTATCCAGCATCCAAAAGCCAACAAACTAATCAAACACAACTAATCCTGCCCAGATCTTTCCCTCGAGATGTTTGTTATCTGTTCCTGGATGTTTTCCTCTTATTTTTAACTTTGGGCTTGGTAGAATACTTGCCTGACATACACATAGTCCTGGGTTATAAATAAATTAATTAATAATAAACAAACAATCAAATAAATAGCAAATAGATTTAAGTTTTCTCTAAAGTGGAGTGTGTTCTCCTTGTTTTCTCTCCCAAATCATCCTCCGTTTCTCCTTAGCAGAAGAAGGGAGTGTTGTTTTCATATACTGCCACTGCAAGCAGCCACACGTCCACACACAAACACCACACCCACACACTCCTTAGAAGCTAATGAGCCCAAAGGTCTTGGGGACACTGGGGCTAGGTCTAAGGTTTGCATCTCAGCTTTGCCATGCTCAGACATTAATTTGAAGTAATGGCCCCTTCCCTATAAAGAAAGATAGCTTAAACACTTCCCCTGCACAGTACTTACTTTACTTATGGCATGCCCATAAGTAAAATCCCTCACATGGTGCTGTGCATTCTGTGAGCAGGGGCTGCTGTTGGCATGAAATGTATGGTCTCTCAGGGTATGGATTCTTCTGTCCTCCTGAGCCTGCAGTTGGTAGTCATGGCAAATCCATTTTCTGCAAAGAGCTCAGCCTCATGGGTTGTGTTTAGTTGTGATAGACGTGGGTGAAGTCAGTAAGCTGTTGGCCACTTAGGGCATGGGGTTAGCAACGGTGTTGTGGTTGTTTAACAAGGCTAGGGAGTCCAGATAGTTGCTTTAAGACGGGAATTGGAAACCTCAGCTGTGCTGGCATTGGGGTCTGGGGATATCTTTTTTGTTGGGGCTCCTGTGTGTGCATGGAAGGATGATCAGTTAATCACCTCCTCCCTCGCCAGTCCCCACTAGATACCAGCAACACCCTCCCATCACCATTTAAATCTCACCTAAGACAAAGGTGCTTACAGAGACAGTCACATGTCCCTTGGGAGGCAAAATCACCCCTGTTGAGGTTTAGATGTTGAGGAGTCTGAGACCACCTTCCAAGACGAGATTGTATCAACACTAGAGTGGTTTTTTCCCAGAACTATAGCTTCAAGAGTTAGGAAAATTGGGGGTAACGGTTTTATATGTCAGTGTAGAAATGCAATTTGCTTTGTATGCAGAACTTCCTGCTCCAACAAAGGACTTTGGAAAAGAAAGCGCTGATCTCACAGCGGCTTATTGAATAACATTTTTGCAAGCTCCAAGTAAGCCTCCCTGAGAAAAGCCAAGCACCCAGGGCACCTGCTAATGTAATAAGAAATGTATGGATTCAGGGTTACCAGCACATTCCTAGGAAACCCTTCAAAGTGGTTCTTATTTTAACATCAAAACAAACAAGGGTCAGCGGGTCTCCCTTGCAGCCTCTGTCTATTTATAATTATATTTTATATAAACATATTTTGTAATTGTGGTAAAGGCTCCACGGGCACATGGTGGCAAGCGTTCTTCAAAACTGTCTTTAATTATTCATTTAGTTCTGCTATATTTTATATTCCTTTTCATAAATGTTAATCTTTATTATTGCCGTCCTGAGGGGGAGGGGGAGGAAAACACGCACAATGGCCACACCTGCTATTAAACAGCTTATCAGAGCGACGTGGATGAATGTGGCGAGCACTTTAATTGTCTCCTGTCTGCAGTTTTATATGGTTTCTATCAAACTGAAAGGTAATTTTTTTTTTCGGGTGCTGCTTATTTTAAATGTACAAAACCCTTGTGTGTAACTCCATTAGCTGCCCTACAGCATTGCAATCTAGAGTTTCCCCGGGGCTCTTGTGAAATATTGATGGAACCCTCGCTTTTGTGGCTTCCTGTGATACACTAAACATTCGTGTGATGTTAGCTGAGCTCCAGTGGATGTGCTCAGACCTGGATCAGCAGTGACTTCAAAGGGAGCGAGATGGTAGCAGTATTTCTCCTCACTCTTTCCTTCTTGCCTCCGCTTTGTTTCCTTTCTCTGTATTTTTTAGCGAACTGAAGTTTTGAGGCTTTGCCGTTACACTTGTTGTCTAAAATTAATTTTTTTAAAAGTGCAGATCACGGAGTCCTAGGATGCCAAGCAAAACGCCGATATTTATAACAATGAATGTCCGTTAGGATCCGTCGCACTAGGTCATTTGATGCAGAGGTAGTCCTGTCTGGCAACACAGATACACACATGTGGCATGCACACGTACACACACAGGGCTCGGGAGGAGCCAGATTTTGTGGAATTGCATGTTTCTGGAGCTCAGATGCATAAGATTCTCCTGGCCAACATCCACGGACAGATGAGAACATTCGCCTCAGACACACCTGTCTCCAGCTGTTTCCAGCTGTTGTTCTTCGTGTTGAACTTCACAACACTTGAGACCAGTAAGACCAGAGTTCATCTCTGTCCACATTCTCTGCTCTGTGTGTCTTTCTATATGTGGACACATTTTTAAATAGCCAGATAGAGCCTGGTAGTCTCTATCTCAGGTGTCTCCACCTTGCTGGGACCTACACCATGGGCCTGGTGCTTGTGTTGTGCAGGGCCTTGCAAGAACTTTACCATCATGCCCTGGGCAACTTCCTCGCCAGTGGTGACAGCTAGAATACCTCAAACGTTTCCACACATCATCCCAAGGGCCAAGGTGCATAACCGCTCGCTCTCCTGGTTGAGAACCTGGACTCTAAGCATCCTGACGCTGGCCTCCAGTGTACTATAAAGGTATTAGTCCTGACGCTGGCTTCCGGTGCGCTACAAAGATTTTAGTCCTAAGGCTGGCCTCCAGTGCACTACAAAGGTATTATTAGTCCTAAGGCTGGCCTCCAGTACATTACAAAGGTATTAGTCCTAAGGCTGGCCTCCAGTACACTACAAAGGTATTAGTCCTAAGGCTGGCCTCCAGTGCACTACAAAGGTATTATTAGTCCTAAGGCTGGCCTCCAGTGCACTACAAAGGTATTAGTCCTGACGCTGGCCTCCAGTACACTACAAAGGTATTAGTCCTAAGGCTGGCCTCCAGTACACTACAAAGGTATTAGTCCTAAGGCTGGCCTCCAGTGCACTACAAAGGTATTATTAGTCCTAAGGCTGGCCTCCAGTGCACTACAAAGGTATTAGTCACTCCAATGTCATAGGCAACTTGGCAATGGGGGAGCCTCCAGATGAACATCTCACAACCTAGTTTTGTTGTTTGTTTGCACACGTGTGGACACCCGTTTGTGTGTGTGTGTGTGTAGGTTAGAGGTTAACATTGGGTTTCCTTGATTATCCTTCGCTTTATTTACTGAGGCAGGGTCTCTTGCTGAGCTTGGAGATAGAAGACTTGACTATTTCAGCTAATTAGTTTAATCTGCAGATCCCCTGCCCCTGCCTCCAGGACACTGGGATTATATTTGGGCGGCCTGTCCCCTTTTGGGGATCCGAACTCCAGTCCATCTGTTGAGTGGCAAACATGTTATCCTGAGCCTTCTCCTGAGCCCAGCCCAACACCATCTCCACACTGACCTTCCAGCAGCGACCTGACCCACACTCAGGAGTGAGAGCTCCATTGGCATCCTTGCTTTAAGGAGCAGGAAACAGAGCAGCAACATACTGAAGCAAGAAACCTTAGGGGGAACCAGCAAAAGGAGACTGACCCTGGTGGATGCATGGCTTTGTACATGTTTATCGATAGGGGCTCCTCACTACACTGTAAAGAGTAGTTCCCGGAATGACTTCAGTGAATTCCCTCCTGGGTCCCCAGCCTACAGACACACACACACACACACACACAGATGGCCTTTGCCCTGCATGTTCCCTAGCCACTGACTTCACGCTTGCAGCTAGCGAACAAGGCAGAGTCGGCACAACCCGCTGGGTGACAGGGGGCTCGGCTGCTTCTCACATTGTCATCGTCTTAATGAGTTCACCTGCAGCTTCCTAATCCCCACAAGAGTGGGACACCTATGTCTCCTGCTTGTGTGTTCCTGGGGCCCAGCCTGGGACACACAGCAAGCATTCGGCTTTTCAAATGAACTGCATCGTTATTTAATTAAGGGGCTGAGAGCACCACACACACACACACACACACACACACACACACACACACACACACTTCTTCTCTGGAAGCAGCTCCCTTTTCCATAACTCTGCCTTACAATCTGAATGGAAAAGATGGGAGTAGAGGTCCCAGAATAGAGCCCTAACAAGGAAAAGTTAAACCCCCACTGTGTTCTCCCCATCCCACCATAACCCTAGAAGAAGACATGCTGTCCCTTCACATACTTACCTAAGGATAGCTCTCCGTGGTGTGCTGACAGGAACTGCATGCATGTCCCTGTGCAGTGGGGCCATCACAGAGACCAGAGCACAGTGGAGAAAACTCAAACTCACTGCATCTCTCTCTCTCTCTCTCTCTCTCTCTCTCTCTCTCTCTCTCTCTCTCTCTCTCTCTCTCTCTCTCTCTCTCTCTCTCTCTCTCTCTCTCTCTTCTCTCTCTCTCTCTCTCTCTCTCTCTCTCTCTCTCTCTCTTCCTTCCTTCCTTCCTCCCTCCCTCCCCCCATCCACCCCTGTGAAATGCCTAGGAGGAAGCAGCCTCTAGGAAGTGGCTGCCTCTGCAACTGGGTATACTGAGTTCAAGGTAAACCTGGGCTACACAATGAGTTCAAGGTCAACCTGGGCTACTAGTGAGTTCAAGGTCAACCTAGGCTACTATTGAATTTGAAGTCAACCTGGGCTACATAGTGAGTTTAAGGTCAGCCTGAGCTACACAGTGAGTCTGAGGTTCACCTGGATTACATAGTGAGTTTGAAATCAACCTAAGCCACATGAGACCCTAACTCAAACAAAAAAGGAAAAAAAATGAGGTTAAAATTCCTCAAACAGCCATGGTGCTTAAAAGTTAATTCTCCAAAGTAAATCTAGGGCTCGGAAGCCAACTTTTACACACTTTTTTGAGTGCAAAGAAGTCAGCCCATTTGTCTACCACTTTTTCTCCCTTGAGGGAAGAAGAGTGTCTGTCAAAGGAGGGCTGGCAACTTGCGTTTGTCTCCGCTGTCAGGGGATGTAGGGTTGAAAGAGGTGGTCCTCCACCCGTCCCTTCAGCGCCACACATGTCTGCCATCTATTTACACTTAGCTAAAACAGTATAAACAGTTGAGGGGACATCATTCACGTGGTGACGGCATTCCTGACATGCTGCATATACAAATCACCAGGTGCCTGCCTAACTGGCTTCACTTGTCTATCAATCCAGGCGCCGCCCGTCAGGGGCAATCTGCAGGAAAGTGACTTGGCTTCATCTGGCAACAGATGAAGCGGATTGTGGAAGAACCTGTCTTCCTAGATCATCTACAGAGCCAGCACTGAGGTTCTGAGGTAGTCAGGTCAGGAGACGGCCTTACTACGCACAGGTTGTGATGGGAACTTAAGATCCGGGGAAATGCCCAGTGGAGTCTGTCAGGAGCCTGGAGGAGAGCTGACACACTCTGAGAGGGTGTCAGTCTGGACACATGCTTTCAGACAGACAACACAATTTCATTGAGCTCTTTCTAATGCCTGGCAGAAGTCCCCTTTTGGAGTCTTTTTATTTACTTATTTATTTATCTATCTGGGGTTTTTTTTTTTTTCATGTGCATTGGCTCTTAACTACTGAGCCATCTCTCCAATCTCACCCCTTTGGAAGGCAGCTACGCTCACAACTATACCACCAAGGCCGCACCTTCCTTTGTAGTCCTAAGAAGTCCTTAAGCCAAGCATGGTAGTTCATATCTGTACTGCCAGCTCTTGAAGGCCGAGAAAGACAGGCTGCCATGAGTCCCAGGCCCATCTGCTCTACATAGTGGGTTTCAGGTCAGCCTAGGCTACACAGTGAGACCTTGACTCAAAATAAATGCATAAATAATAAAAACAAAGCTACTCATCCCATAAGAGAAAGGAGAGCCGGCGGTCAGTCGTCCGTCAACCCTGCTAGGTAATGGAAGGAACACACTCTGGCTTGTGACTGGCCTATCAGACAAGGTGTCAAAGCTCTACCATCTGAAAGTCCTGTCGATGTAAGCAAGAATACCAGTGTTCATTTAAATACTGACTTAGCCAGACACTGGGTGTGCTTCAGCACGAGAGCACAGTCGTTGGTTGGGCACTCTCTCTATGCCAGCATCTTCACCTTTGTCCTTCCGCTCAACAATTACTGTCCGTTAGCTCACGTAAAAGGCCACTCCGTAAGCTGCGGTACTCACATTCCACACCACGAAGAAAGAAAACCCTTCGAATTAAACATGACACACGGTTCTCCTCTTAGCACTGAGAATTTATCTCCTACTTACTGAGTCTTTTAAATATATTTCATAAACGATCTTTATTATGTAGCGGTTATATAAAACAGAAAGATAAGCAAAATAAATTAGTTAAGACATTCTGGAAACTGCTTCCAACTGGCCCCTGGCAGTGATTTTAAGATATTGATTATACGATTTACTTTAATCTCTGGGATGTGGAAATCTGAAAGGAATGTCTTTACATAAGTGAAATGATATTTTGGAAGCATATGCTATATTCTGGGTTCTCTGAGAGAAAAAAAAATGTTACTCCAGCCACAGCTAACATAGCAGTCCCTTCCTTGTGACATTTAAATGACAGAATCAAGAATTACACATGCAACTGTTTGATGACTAGCATAGTTCATGTTCATTGTCAAGTTGGTGGTATCACTTAAGAGACATCGCTGGGTGTGTCGGTTTCACTGAGGAAGACAGCTCCATCCTGAATATGGGTGGTGTCATCCATGAACTGGAATCCCAGACTGAAGAAAAAAGGAGACAGTGAGCCAAGCACCAGCGTTTATATCTCTCTCTCTGCTTCCTGACTGCGGGTGACCTCAGGTTCTCACTGCCACAACCTCCCCACAATGTTGGACTGTTCCTTCAGACTGCGAGCCAGCACAGCCCTTCAGTTTCTTCAGTTGCTTTTTGACAGGCAGTTGTCATAGCAACAACCAACACTACTAATACTATAGCCACTTTGATCCTATGAACTTTGAATAGGGGAGATCCTGACCTAGCCCAGTGTTGGAGGAGGCCTGTTGGTCATTCTGGCCACTCAACCTCGAAATAATCACACAGAAACCATATTATTTAAATCGCTGCTTGGCCAATTAGCTCTAGCATCTTATTGGCTAATCTTACATCTTAATTTAACCCATCTTCATTAATCTGTGCATCACCACGAGGTTGTGGTCTGCCAGCAAAGTTTTAGCACGTCTGTCTCCAGCGGCTCCATGGCTTCTCCCTGACTCTGCCTTCTTTCTCCAAGCCTATATTCTAGCTTTTCTCACCTAGTTCTGTTCTGCCCTACAATAGGTCCAAAGCAATATTTTATTAACCAATGGTGTTCACAGCATACAGAGGGGAATCCCACATCAGCCCAAGAAAAGCCTCCAGGAAGATCTTTATGCCAAAACTAGAAAGGAGACGAAGAAGCAGGAAAACAACCAGCAGACGTTAAGACCTATCCTGTCTTCTCTTTGACCCCTCTCTGGCCATGTTGGGCCACTGCTCTCATGGTTCCCATTTCACAGAGGCAGGGAGTGAGATGTGGAGGAGGGGAGGTTCTTGCCTAAGAATACACAGCTAGCTCACAGAAAGGTAAAGTTGGGCCTTCTCGAATGATAAGGTGTTCTACTTATTCAAATAGGCAGCCTTCGTTCTTGCTGTGGTGTGGCAGGGTAGATCAGGGAGCCCCAGTATAAACTAGGTGACATCAAGAGTTTTAGTACAGAGAAATGGCTCACATCACTAGCATCCCATGATCAGATCATAAGTCAGAGACATGGAAGGACACAACGTAAGATTATGCATCAGAATCTCCTGACCAAAATTTAAAAAATTTTTACACATCTGACTTAAGGAGCTCTAGTAAGTACATTCAAAAACCCTGGTTCGTATCATTTATATCAAGGAGCTAATGCTGGGAACAAAACCCTGGGGAAGAGGGAGGATGCTTTCTTCCTAAAAATACCCTTAAAGACACACTAAAGATATGTCTCTTTGGTGATCTTAAAATCCCATGTCTACTTTTATACCTAATATTTCCATTGTCTACCCTTATGAGTCCATCATTTCTGGGTCATGGAGAGACATATCATCATGCCAGGGAGTGTGGGAGAGCAAAGGAGCTCACCCCCTGACACATGGAAGTCAGAACATGAGAAGGGGAAGAGGACCCAGCATATGTGACCTACTTCCTCCAACTAGACCCCACCTCCCAGTGATGCCATCATACAATGGATTCATAAAGGAATCCATCCCTTACTTAGTCCAGACCCCTCAAGAGCCATTGCTTTTCCAGTACCCGTGTCCACACATGAGCCTCTGAAGGACATTCCATATTTATGTCATAACATGGAGGCCATGGTAGAAATGTAAGAAGCCATATTTGCTATCGGGATCTACTGCTAACCGGAGAACAGGATTTGCATGCAAATCCATAACCTCCCTAGAAAATTCTGAATGGGTTTCTTCGTTTCTTTCCTGGTTGTTCTGAAAAGGTACCCTGACAAATGCAGCTGAAGGGAGCTAGAGTTGGAGAGGAGAGATGACTTGGCTGTCCTTCCAGAGGACCCAGAATCTAACTAAGCACCCTACATCACGTGGCACATGAATGCCTGTAGCTCTAGAGGAATCTGATGCCTCTGACCTTTAAGGGCATCTGCACAGACACACACATCTACGTAATTTAAAAAATAACGATAAATTGGAGAGGGGACATAGAGGATTTACTCTGGTTCCTATGGTGACCAGAGCTTAAGGTAGCTGGTCACATTACATGCACAGTAAGGAAGCAGAGCTAAATTCACACACGCATGCTCAGATCTCTTTCTGCTCTTACACAACTCAGGATCCAGCGCCCAGGCATTGGCACTACCCACAATGCTTGGATCTCTCCCCTGATCACATGTGCCCCCGGGCTACCCTAATTTAGACAATCACTCAATGAGACTCACTTTTCAGCTGGTTGTAAATTGTGTCAAACTGATAATCAAACTAATCACCATTGATAAATTTCATTCACATTATAGAGGCCAAGGATTCCCTGAGAATTCCCTGAGTCATTCATTAAGTATTCTGGAGTACATATCACATGTCATGAGCATGCGCTCCTGCGTATTACTGAGCCCTGCTCTTTGGAGCATACAAAGATCATTTGACCATAGTCATAGTAAGGAGGCCACATCTATAGCAACAAGTCTGACATTGGTAAGCATGATGGGTAAAGAAAGCTACAGCAGATTGAGGGGACCAAGGATCCCAAGAGGAAGACCATTGCTGTGATGAATGGAGTGACAAGGGTGACATTCACTAGAAATTCTGATCAAGCAGACTGGAGGATCAGGAAAGGTAGAGAAAGGACAGAGTGAAACCTAACGAAAGTGTGTCCTGCCTGGCGAAGGAAGAGTAAAGAGGCCAATTTGGTCAAGATAAAGAAAAATCCAAGGAGGAAGCAGATGAGCTAAGTCACACACGTAGGAATCGGGGGATCCTACTGAGTAAACTGTAAAACTTACAGTTATTAACTCGAGTTAATCTTCCCGATCAGTGGGTCTCACTATGACATTTCCATGCATTCATACTTATGCTTTGGTGTTATCAACCCTCCCTTAGCCTCTTGAAGAGAGACTGACTATCCATAACACAAAGAAAAGGACAAGTGATCCAGATAGATGTATAGAGGACATATAGCCACTAATTAAACAAAGGCATGCTCACCAGCGTAATCCCCCAAGGAAATGCAGGTCAAAACTAGACCAAGCTCATAGAGATTTCCCCTTACCATGGCCAGAATGGCTGTTAACCAAATAGCCAAAAGCTGACGAATGCTGGCGAGTGTGTGGAGGGATGGAATGCTTACACACGGTTGATGAGACTGCAAATTCATCTGGTCACTCCGGAGACGAGCATGGGGGGATCTCCAACAAAGAGGACTTGAACTTTGGCTTTCTAAACTTTGAGTGGGATGAGTGTTGCTGGAGGATCTTGAGTGGGAACATGTCACCTGATGGCCCAGAGTGTGAAGAAGCAAATATATATATATATATATATATATATATATATATATATATATATATATATATATGGCTGAGCACAGGGCAAGGTTGGTTAATGAGACTGACAGCCCAGTTAGGAAGGGAGATCAACCTGCAGCATGGTATGGGACTGGGTTGACAGTGATCCACCACCTATTTCGAAACAGCTAGAAGAGAGGACAGTGATCGTTCCCAACACAAAGAAATGATGAGTGTTGGCGGGTATGGGCTCCAGTTATCGGGGTTCACTCATCACAGGTTGTCTATATGAATCAAAGTGGCTCATCTCACCTCATATATATGCAATAAACACATATGTCTTCAAAATTAAAAAGTAATTAAAGCCCCACTGTACAAAATAAACAATCAGCTGTGAGTAGCAGGTGTGGCTGGAGTCTGGAGGAGCAGAGGTGGATGGGAGGAGCTAAGGAAACGGCTTTCACTTTCCATTGCATTCCAGAACTTACTCAGTGGAGGATGCTGTTGGGGAGATGCTTGGCTTGGGGTCTGTGCACCTGCCCCCCATCCTGACCCCGCCCACTCCTTCTGTACAGCTACTTGCATCTCTCCTGTTGGCCTCAAATCCCTCATTTTAGACTGGAGGCAAGCTGAGTGTGGTGGTGCACTCCTGTAACCCAGAAGTCAGGAAGCTGAGGCAGGAGGATGGAGCCCAGAGCCAGCTTAGCTAGGATCCAAGAGCCTGTCACACACACTGGCACACACACACTCACACAAACACACATACCCCATACACACACATACATGCAAAACATACACAGACACACACACAATACACACACACATACATACACACCATACACAGACACACACACACAATACACACATACATACATACACACCATACACAGACATACACACACATGATACACATCACACACAGACACACCATACACACACACACACTCATGTGCATCAGACACATAGCAAGTGCTTAAAGAAATTAAAAGGAATCGCCTCCTTCTTGTCCCCTGACAAGAGAGATTTCATGAGATGCAAATCCTATTCTAGAAGCCATTCAGATCTACTGTTTAAGTTGGTTTGCTTAAGTAACTAATTCAGATTTGGGACTGCATTGGTGAGATGCCCAGAACTCTAGCAACTGGCTTAGTTGAGCGTGGAAGGTCTTTATGAATGAAAGATAAAATGAAAGAAAGATAAAGTTAGGGCTCTCAGTGCCACGAAGCAGGAATTCATTCCGGGTTGGTAAAATTGGTCAGACTGGTCAGACATATGAATAGCACAAGCAGATTGTATTGGTTCACATAGAACTTTTCCCCAGCACAGTATTGCTTAACACCACTGACAATTGCCAATTTCACTAGCATAGCTGCGGAGAAAGGGTTGGTTGGTAAAAGGCCCAACCTACACCTTTGCCTCTCTCTTTGCCTGGATGAACCAGAAGTCTCTCTCTCCCTCCTCCCTCCCTCTCCTGTGTGTGTGTTATGCCTCTGTGTGTGTGTGTGTGTGTGTGTGTGTGTGTGTGTGTGTGTGTGTGCCTGCGCCATTTTCCCTCTATCCATTTTCCCTCTCATTATGGATGAGAAAGTTCCCATTCTACCTGGGCCCATCTTCCTGTACCTGATCCTCTGTTGCTGAGCACGTAGGTTGGTTCAGTACATTAGCTACTGTGAACAGTGCTTCAGCGAATGAACGTACAAGGATCTCTGTGATAGGCCGATGGGGAGTCCCAAGAGCAGAAGAGCAGAGCATGTGGAAGAGATTTCTAGGCGTTTCAGAACTTTATGAGTTAACCTAGTGTTTTCAACTGAACCATCTCTTCGCTTTAAAGATTTCTTTTTATTTTATGTGCATGAATGTCAGCTTGGATATATATGTATGCATGTCGCATGAGTGCCTGGTGCCCTCAGAGGCCAGAAGAGGGCATTGGACTCTCTAGAACTGGAGTTATGGAGGGTTAAGAGCTGTCGCTTGGGTGCTGGGGACTAAACCAGGTATCCCCCATCCCGGCAATTGCCCACTTACCCACTGAGCCATCTCTCCAGGCCCTGAACCACTGCACTTATGCCTGCTGGTACTGGGTAGCCCTTACCATTAGATCAGTCCATCTAGTCCCATTTCCCGTAAGTACTACTTCATTTAGATGTGTTTTCACTAAATGTAGTTTTCTGTGAACATGTATTGTATGAGAACAAAGTGACACTCACCTGTCCCCAGTGCACAGTCAGTGTTAGAAAGCATCACAGAGCATGGCACGGTGGGAAGGAACACTGAAAAGCTGGCTCCATGCACAGCTGGGCAGGACATTGGCTCTGGATACAATAAGCTCTATTCAAAGCTGAACTACCGAGTTCTGGAAATTTGACTTCTGGAAGACTAGGATTTCTCACCCTAGATCCTAGAACAAATGATGCCTCCACTCTCTCCGGAGTGTTGGGAGGATCCAAAAGATAAAACATTTAAGGCACTGAATAGGCAGCACTATTAGAACGTGGTCCACAAACAAACGGGGCCCTGGTTAAGTCACATGATCTAAGCCATCCTCATAGCAATACAGGGTCAGATGGGGGGCTCTCAAAATCGAGGCTTCTAGCTGGTTTCAAAAGAACAGTCTACCCATGGGTCTGCATGCCACCCACTGAGCAGTGGCTGGAACCTCTAAACCAAACTGAGAACCGAAGCGCACAGTTCTCTGGTCTCCAGTCCCCAACTGAGTCATGGTCTGCAGCTCAGTTTATTAGGACAAGATTATATTGAGCAGACGCAGATGCTTCCATGGGAGGAGGGTCCTTCCCATACATACGACAAATGGAGCTGAGGTAGAGCTGCACCCTCGTCTGGGGAAGATGAGCTCATTTGTAAGTGGCTTGTTAAGGCATGCATCATTTTCCTGATCGGTGGTAGCGAGGCTGCAACTTCGGGGACTAATGTGATCCATCATGTTATTATATATTTAGGGGCTTTTGGAAAAGGCAGTTATTTACTCAACCGACTGTGTATATAGACTATTTGAAGTAGAGTTTTGGCCCAGTAGACTGCTCCAGCTCCATCCATCGTCTCAATGAGCATGTGGGGACTCTTAAATATGCAGATTATTGACACAATAGACTCGGAGATCTGCAAGTGCGCTCTAGACAGGGAAGCCACTGGGGGATGATACGTCTCTCAAAAGCATTTTCAAAGCAGACCCAAGCATGCAGCCAAGCTCTATGGTTAATGTACCTGTAGAGAGAGGAGACTTCAGAACAAGGGTCCTGATCTCTAGAAATGGGACTTTCTTCTAAGTATTATTTGATTCTTCTTGTTTGGGTCTGTGAATATAGAACATACCAGTACCTCTACCGCATGTTTGGCCACCCAAGAACTTCAGGTTGATTTTTTTTCCCTAAATAGGGTTTTGTGAAGCACAGTCTGGCCTCTAACTGTAGATGGAAGTTTCTGCCCCACCTGGTCCCACAGTCGCTTGGTCCCAAAGAAACACACAGAGGTTTATACTAATTATAAACTGTTTGGCCTATTAGCTCAGGCTTATTATTAACTAGCTCTTACAACTTAAATTAACCCACAATTCTTGTCTATGTTTAGCCACATGGTTTGGTACCTTTTCCTAGTAAGGCATTCTCATATTGTTTCCTCTGTGTCTGACTGGTGACTGTGTGCCTGCCTTTTCTCTTCCCAGAATTCTCCTAGTCTGGTTGCCCCACCTATACTTCCTGGCTGGCTACTGGCCAACCAATGCTTTATTAAACCAATACAAGAGACAGATTTTTACAGTGTACAAGAGTATTATCCTGTAGCATTCAACTCTATGTTAATGAGGCTGGTCTTGAACTCCTGACCTCGTTGTTTCTACCTCCCAACTGTTGGGAATATAGGCATTGAAAGAATTTTATTTTATTCTGCCATGCTAATAGTTTATTCTGGGAACCAGAGAGATGGCTCAGTGGCTAAGAACACTTGTTGCTCTTTAGCCAAACCTACTTGGGTTTAACACCCATCATTCACATGTCTCACAACCATTTGGAACGCCAGCTCTGATGCCCTCTTCTGACCTCCACAGGCACCACACACAGACATACACACAGGCAAAATACTTATGCCCATAAAATAAAATAAATAAATCTGTAAATATTTTTGAAAATAATTTAGTCAGTTTGCATTTATGCAAATTCATTTAACTGACAGTGTGTGACATTCACCAGAGAGTGAGTGGGTCTTTGATGGTGAGAAACACCATTAGTATTAGTTTCCTTGTAGCTTTGATAAAATGCCCAAGGAAGGAGGTTTAAAACAGGAAGGGTTTGTTTGGGTCCACAGTGTGAGTATATAGTCTACCATGATGGCAAGAGCTTGAGGAAGTTGGTCACACAGCGTTCACGGTCAGGGAGAAAAGAGAGATGAACTGGTTCTCAGCTCACTTTCTTTTTCTTTCTTTCTTTTTTTTTTTTTAAGTCCAGGACCCCAGCTGAAGAAATGGTTCTAGCCAAATCTGGGGTTGGTTTTCCCACCTACATTATCCTAATCTGGATAATCCCTCATAGACAAGCCCAGAGATTTGTTTCCATGGTGATTATGGATCCCACCCAGCTGATAATCAAAACGATGGCCTGGAACTTGAGGGAAAACAAGTAGCTTTTTGGAAGGAGTGGCGCTCAGAAAGGGGTGGAGCCTGTGTCCCCGGGAGGGCTGGAGAAGTGGGATAGAGTTATCTTCATGATGCTCTTGTAGGGAAATCCGTTTTAAAAAAAACTGTGACCCGTCTTTAAGTCACGAGATCAGATTCACAAGAGTCTGACAGCTCAGCCTGACATGAACATAGCGGACAATGAGGACTACTGAGATCTCAAGAACCCATTGCCATTGCAATGGGTTTTTGATCCTACTGCACATACTGGCTTTGTGGGAGCCTAGGCAGTTTGGATGCTCACCTTACTAGACCTGGATGGAGGTGGGTGGTCCTTGGACTTCCCACAGGGCAAAGAACCCTAATTGCTCTTTGGGCTGACGAGGGAGGGAGACTTGAATGGGGGAGGGGGAGGGAAATAGGAGGCGGTGGCGGGGAGGAGGCAGAAATCTTTAATAAATAATTAATAAAAAAATAAATAAATAAACTGACGAAACCTCTCAGCTGTCAAAAAAAGAGGGGAAAGGAAAAGAAATGAGGACGTGTTCATATTTTTCTTTCATTTTTTTCATTCTTTTAAATGAACCATCAAGCTGAGCATGGAGCCGCACGCCTTTAATCACAGTATCTAAGAAGCAGAGGCAGGCGGATCTCTGTGAGTTCGAGGCCAGCCTGATCTGCATAGTGAATTCCAGGACAGCCAGGGCTACACAAAAAAATCCTGTCTCCAAACCTACACACCCTCCAAAAAAAAAAAACAGATCATCAGATATTTATCAGATATATTTGAAGTATATTGTTCAGACACCATCCAACGTACTAAAGTTCCATCCCATTAAACTCCCAGAGACCAGAATCTACACCTCGCGGCCTTTTCCCAATGGGCCTGCATGAGAGTGAGTCTATATAGCTGGACGTGGTGATGTCATTCAGACTTCATGCTTTGGAAAGTATGAGCTTGGCACAGTTGCCCAGACACTTTCTGATCTCACTCCCCTCTGGGATCTAACTCTAACCTCACAGACAGTGAGAGCAAAACGGTGATTCCCAGGATCTGGGGACAGGAGTGAGGTGACTGGGGGTAAAGAGAGGCTGGGGGACGGTGCAGCAGCACTGACCAGGGAGTCCGTTCTGGTGCTCTGATGTACAGCAGGGGACTACACTTAACAAGAACGTGATGTGCTGAGATTTCAGAATACCTGAGGCAGGATTTTAAGTATCCTCTTCATAAGGAAATGAAGAAATACTAAGAACTGAGGATATTAACTCCTGGTTTGATTACTATGAAACATAACTCTCTATATGGAAATAGCCCATGCATCTCTAGCATATATAAAAGTATTATATGCGAGATATTATACACTCAGGCGTGAGGCAAGGTGGCCCTGGCAGCAATAGGACACAGCAAGGATGCTGTGCACCTATTTGTGAAACAGTGAAAGGGGTGTGGGGACAGGACGGTGCGCGTGTGACCAGCTGGATTAGCTAGGGTCAGGGACAGGACGGTGCGCGTGTGACCAGCTGGATTAGATAGGGTCAGGGACAGGATGGTACGCGTGTGACCAGCTGGATTAGCTAGGCATGGGGACAGGATGGTGCACGTGTGACCAGCTGGATTAGCTAGGCGTGGGGACAGGATGGTGCGCGTGTGACCAGCTGGATTAGCTAGGCGTGGGGACAGGATGGTGCACGTGTGACCAGCTGGATTAGCTAGGCGTGGGGACAGGATGGTGCGCGTGTGACCAGCTGGATTAGCTAGGGTCAGGGACAGAATGGTGCGCGTGTGACCAGCTGGATTAGCTAGTTGTGTCTTTGTTGCTGTACCTCAACACCTAACAGCAGCATCTTAATGAGGGAAACGCTACTTCAGTTCATGGTTGAAAGAGTCACAGCCATAATGAGGAAGGCGCGGGGCAGGAGCGTGGGGGGTCTGGTCGAGTTACCTCTGTAGTCAGGAAGCAGTGAGCAGTGTTAGTACTCAGCTTGCATCAAGTTTTCCTCTTTTTCTCTTATTTTTTTAATCTTGGGGAATATGTTGTGTGTGCATGTGTGTGTATGTGTGTATGCGCACACCTGTGTGATGTACAGGTGAGAGTGGAGTGTACATGTTATAGTGAACACATGAAGGTCAGAGAGGCCTGGGCGTCAGTCCTCACCTGCTGCTTTTTTAAAGGTGGGGTCTCTCTTCTGTGTAACTGTTCACTGCAGGCACCAGCTAGCCCGCACACTGCTTGCACCAGCTAGCCCGTACACTTACTTCTTGCATCAGCTAGCCCACACACTTCTTGGCATCCTCCTGTCTCTGTCTTCTGTCTCACGGTGGCTTTGGTGGGATTGCAGACACACACTGCTGTGTTTGTCTTTACACAGGGTCTGGAGATCCGAACTCAGGTCCTCATCCTCACAAGCAAGCACTTCACCCAGTGAGCCGTCTCTCCGGCCCCTCACTCCTCCTTTCCCTCTAGTCCTGACCCCCAGCCAGGGGATCTTGCTGCCTGCACCCAGAGCCCCGCTTCAGTTAAACCTTTCAGAAGTACCTTCAGGGATGCTCACAGGGTGTGTTTCTGTGGTGATTCTAAATTCAATCAAATTAACAGAAAGGACTGACCGACATGCAGGCCAGCCCCGCATCTGCTGTGTCCCCCAGTTAAACCACCAGTGTTGTCCTCCCCACTTTCTGGAGAAAAGCCGGTGCTGTGCCACAGAAGGGAATGTCGACTCCCTGACCTATGACCCCTCCTGTTGGCCTGTGTCCTTTAGAAGTCAGGACAAGGAAGGGATGCCAAGCTTCGAAAAAACCATGCTCAAAGTACTTTTCACCCAAAACTGAAGGTCAAAAAGATCATGCATGACTTTCCACTGGAAGACTCCAAGAGACCAGAGGGCTGTCTGTCTGTCAGCATGTGAGACATCAGTCCGTCCAGTTGCCCAGTGCGAATCCGTCCTGGGGTCCGGCTGCCTGTATTATGTAAGTTGCCTCATCTGAAAGCTAACCTAGCTAATTAAGGACTAAACTTGGTCGGGATTTATTTGGCATAGTTACTGGGACTGTTAAAGTTGCCAGTCCCTTCCATCACTACTTCTTGTTTTCTCTTTTTTCCTTGTTTTGTAAAAAAAATATTCAACCAGATAAGGGCAGTTAAACAAATTCAGAAGAAATCGATTAAGAATAATGCCAGACTAATTTTGTTTTCAGACGTAACTAAAGAAAGTAGATATCTAAACTCCTGGGAAATGTAACTTCAGCAACACTGCTCTTCATAGCTAGATCTCCATTCCTGTCACATGAGGAGGCCTTGCCCACACCAGGCACTCTGGGCTCTTTCCAACTTGTCCAGGTACTTGTTACAGTGACCCTTAAGGCAGGGGTCGCTGTGGGTCTCAAATTATAGAGGGTGGGACTGAGGCCACAAAGCTGTGTTTGTGATGACAAAGTGAGACATGGCGGAGGGGGAGTCCGATGAGCAGCAACCCTTCCTTCCCACCCCTTCTGTAAACACAAGGAATGTGGCCACATAGTCTCCCCTGGCTCATCTTGCAAAATAGACCCAATTCTCTGCCCAGCCCCACTGGCAACCAGAGACAGCAGCAATAATTCTCTTCCTCACCCTCAATACCCAAAGCTTCAGCTGGCCTTCACTGCCACAGGTAAAGCTGTGGTAATACGGAACTAAGCCAGGAGAACCCCTTTTTTCTGCATATATAGGAGCGAAAAATGTCTTCAGACACTGTCACATGGCTCCAGGGAAGACAAATGACTCCAGGATGAGATCGCTGTGGGTATGACGGGAATACACCTGGCCCCTGGTCTTCTAGAGAAATCAGCTGCCAGAAAAATGATCTCATAAAACCACTCACCCTGGAAGACAAAGGAGAGCAACAACAGAGGCTAGCCTACATTGCCCGCCGGCCTCCGGAGGCACAAACACATGTGCGCGCACCCACACACCTGTGCACACACAAATAACAGCAACAACAGAAAAAGCAGGGAAGAAAAGAACTCTGAGTGGAGTTAGGTCCAGAGAGAGAGGTCAAGGAAGGACCCCCGCATAGACCCGAGACTCCAACAGGTGCACACCCAAACCCTGATCGGCTGTGGAACCCTGGAGGTGCAATTAACGTTCCCCAAGATGCTATTTTCTCAGCTGTTCAGGGAGAAACCAAAAGGCAGACAGAGCTGTTGTGGGGATCAAACAACACAGCACATGTAAAGACATTAGACCACCAGTCTTACATGTAAGTCTGTGCCCCCACAGAACCTAAATATCAGGGTTCTTTGATGCCAGGAAAGCCTGGATGTGGGGCGCTCACTCCCTGACACTGAAGATGCTCATCTTCTTGAGGACTGATGGGAGATGAGAGCAAGCACGAGAGCCTACTCTCAATGCTCTCCCCAGTCCTGACGTTCAATCACTTGTTCAGTGGTAGGAAAGGAGGTCTATTTCCAAGTGGGTGGGATAGAAAGGAATTCTGTTCGTGTGGGCTGCTCACGGCGACCGCTAGTGAAGAATGCAACATGAAAAAGAAGGGTTGGAAGGTCTCCTCTCAGAGTCGTGTGTGGTAGGATCAAAGAGTCCCCAAGGCCAGCCCACCCTTCCCTGTCCTCAAACTTGGCACCAATCCACAATGCTTCTTTCCACCTTGGATTTCTGTGACTCAGGAGGCAGCAAACGCTCCTCACCGAAACACAAGAACCTGCCGGCTCCCTGACAACACCAATTTAGCTTCTGGGAGGCAGCGCTGGACTTTCTTCTCTCTTTCTTTCTTCCTTAATGGGAAGTGGTCACAGCCGCGAACTTAGCAAAAGACGTGGGTTAAAGTTTGTCCGTTCTTGGCTAATGCAGTTAGACGTTTTTGAGCAAAGGCAACGAGAAGCGATCATTATCCATTATCTGCATGAGATATTTCAGAGAAAGAAGCAGCATTTGCCAAAAAAAGAAGAGAAGAGCTGTTTGACTTCCAGCCAGGCGAGAGGGAAACAGGATCACCTTCACATTCTGTAGGACGCTGCGCTAGCCACGTTATTTCAAGCAAATTGGAAAAAGCCCGAAGAAGTACAGATGGCACACTGGCTCCCCATCCTTCCTAGAGGTCAATGAACAATGAGCCCATGTCCCTTTCCCTGGCACAAAAAAGATAGACTCCTATTCTTGAAAAGAATGATGGGTGGGCGTGTGTGTATGTGTGTGTGTGTGTGTGTGTGCATTTACACAGCCTTATGCGGGAGAATGTATAGGGAAAAAGCAATGGCACTCCACTGCAAAACCGCAAACATTGTTCCAACTCCACAGTCAAAGCCTGCGGTTCTCCATTGGATAAGGCAGCCTCCATCCCTTTGCGATTTCTCCCCCAGTTCCTGGCTGATAGTCGTCTCCATATTGGGGATATTCTCAGGATAATGATTCTAAACTGGAGTCGACAGAAAGCTTCCAAAGCGGCTCCCTTCTCCATGAATATTTTCTCACTATGCTTTTTTACATTGTCGCTAAGATGCGTCCCAATAATAACACATGCTGGCCTGAAAGCTGAGGTAGTGGGATATACACTATTCTTTTTCTCAGAGACCTTCTGCTTCAAGCATTGGTCACTTCTCTCAACGCGAAGCGTGGGGCTCTGCACAGAGACCTTTTCCTCTTGGATAGTGGGCTGATGCATTTCTCAAGGATTGCAAACATTATCATTACGGGCAACGATCTCATAACTTGCCGCTCTGTGTTAGAGCGTCACATCTGCAGAAGTTCCCTGTACGTATCCCTGACGCCTTATACAAATGACTTTGCATTAAACAGCAAGCCCCACCCTGAAGGAGACTATTTGCTCACCTGTGCACTAACAAACTCCCTTGTAGTGACTGCAAATGCCAATTGAGTGCCGTCTCTTTGGGATAAGATTTCAGGAAAACAGATAATGTAGAAGACAACGGATTTCAGCCATCTATAGGTCCAACTGAAGATTAGGATTCTCAGTTCTCATAGTGTCTAGTGTGGGGCTGGGAGCTTGGAGGACATACTCTATCTGAACGTTTTATGTCCTTTCTGGGATGAGATACCCCGGCAACCTTACAAACTGTTTCCTACTATTATTGCCATTATTGGTGAAGATGCCATGCCTTCAAAAATATCAGCACTTTTCCCAGGATCACATGGCCGATCTGAGCTACAATCTGCCTGATCCAAGACTGTGCGCCATTTCACCTCTTCCTTACTTGACTAGTCCTTTCCTGGCTCTTCCTGCTCCTGGGATGGAACCCGGGGCCTCGAGTATACTAAGCAATAGCTCTACACTGAGCCTCATCCCATCTCTTTTCACTTTTTATTCTCAGACAGGGTTTTGCTAACTTTCCCATGTTCACCCTGAATTCACCTTGTAGCCCAGACTTGCCTTTACTGCAAGGTCTTTCTGCCTCATCCTTCCAAAGAGCTGTGATTGCAGGGCCCAGCTTCAGAAGCCTTATCTAAGTGATGTGTGTATCTCTTGCCTGGTGTTTCTTTGTAAACAGTTATGCATAGATCTTTCCACCTTTCCCGAAGCTGGTTCCCACACATCCTTAAGATCTCTATATTAGAGACCCATATGCCAGTGATATCTCCACTTAGACATTTACATTGTGGAGTCTTGATATAGGGATGTCCTGGAGATTGTCTGAAATGATCCCATCCTGCAGGGTTTGGGGCAAGCCTAAAAGTCTGCATGTCTACTGCTGCTAACACAGCGAACAGACTCTGAACAGTGAGAGCTCACAGCACATTGGCTCCCCTACTGTTTCTTTGCCCTAAAATAGGAACCTAGAGGCAGGCTTGGACTGCGCTCAGAAAGTTGGGGAGACGAAACCCAGAGAAGCAGCCCAGGTCTTCTGCCTTCGTCTCACCTGCTCCCCATCTTGTGTTCAAGGACGGCAAATGAGTGGACCCCAGACACACCTTGTTTCATTTCTGTAGTGTGACCAGAACAAAATGCCTGGGGAAGACAGCTCAGTTAGTAATGAGCTTTCCTTGCAGGCATGAGGACCTGAGTTTGGTACCCAGAACCATAGATAAATACATAGACAGACAGACAGACAGAAAAATGAATAGATAAAAGCCAGGTGTGGTGGTCCACACTTGTAACCTCAGCATCAGAGGGACAGAAACAGGCAGGTCCCAGGGGCTCACTAGCTGGCCAGCCTAAGGAAATCAGAGATCTCCAAGCCAATGAGAGATGGCTTCTGAGCGATGACACCTGAGGTGGCTCACACCTTCATATTCACCCGTGCATGCAAATAAAGCCAAGGAGCCCTTGACTCTGCCATACAGCCTGAGCAGACATTAGGCTTCCCCAGCATGGCACAAACCGTACGGCCCCTCAGCATCTCTCCGTCCAGGCAAATGTCTGTTCCTATTTATCCTTGTGTGTCAGGATTGTTTCTTTTTCCATGTGGCCTACTTTCCCACTCAGTTACCTGCACCCTTGTGAGGATGTGTGACCTTTCTGTTACCTCTTGCTCCCCATTCTGATGGCCCACTTCTGTCAGTAACTCATCTTTCCCTCTCCTTGACTTTGGGAGGAACCCCCCCCCCAAGGACAGAAGTCCCAGTGAAACTCGCCCAGAGCATCTTGGCCGTGGTAGCAAAGAAAACATTGGGGGGGGGGGTGAGTGAACAAAGGAAGCACGCTGACTGATTGAGGGTCCGTTTCCGTGGGCTTGAACTACTTTCGTCCTTTTGGCTAGTGATGAAGATGTGAATGAAGTCACAACGTGAGAAAACAGATTCACAGTCTGAAGGCTGAGATGATGGGCCAGGAAGATACATTGCATAAATATACATCCATTATAATACATGCCCCATCTGATAGGCATCCATCGTGCATGTGAATTGTTCTAAGTCACTGACCAGTTTCCAGGAGAGACAGAAGGAGATGGAAGAAGAGAGGGAGAAGGAGAGGGGGAGGAAAGAGAAAGAGAGAGAGAGAGAGAGAGAGACAGAGAGAGAGAGAGACAGAGAGAGAGAGAGAGAGAGAGAGAGAGAGAGAGAGAGAGAGAGAGAGAGAGAGAGAGAGAGAGAGAGAGAATATCAGAAAGTTCCTCGTTTGCTTCCACAAAGTTCATTTGGTCTCTGGATGAGCCTCCCTGGGATTGTACCCACTCTCTCTTCAGTGTCCCCTCAAACAAAAGACTCTCCTTGTTTGATTCTGAGACTCAGATCAAGGGAGGAACAAAACCCCCACTTTCCCTTTGAGGCAGGGTCTCACTATGTAGCCTTGAACTCATAAAGACTGGCCGGTCTCTGTTTCCAGTGCTGGGATTAAAGGCATGTGTCACCAAATCTAGGTAGAGAGAGAGAGACAGAGAGAGAGAGAGAGAGAGAGAGAGAGAGAGAGAGAGAGAGAGAGAGAGAGAGGAGAGAGAGAGGCAGGCAGGCAGACAGACAGACAGACAGATACATACCCAAAGTAAGACACTGAGTGCCCTGCTCTGTTGCTTTCCACCTTATTCCCTCGAGACGGGGTCTCTTGGTGAACCTAGAACTAGGCTGGCAGCCCCCCCAGTTCTGTCTCCATTCTGCACAGCACTAAGGTTACAGGCTCACAAGGCCACATCTGACTTTTTACAAGATTGCTTGTGAAGGATTTGAACTCGGGTCCTTACGCGCGTATACCAGGCACTCTTCCTCACGGAGCCATCTCCCCAGTCCCTCAAACCCTCCTCTCTCAAGAAGTGTGCTAAGTCACAGACACATGAATGAGTACATACCACGGGGCATGGAGGAGCATCTCTCTGTGCCTTGAATGATGGGACAGTTGCTGAAAATATCTCTGATATGAAATGTGTCTGAACTTGGGTAAGTTCTTTAGACAACAGTCAGGCTAAGTCGGGATGCGTGTATCATCTCAGGAGACAGAAATGCCTGCAGTCCCAGCCTCCCATCATTCTGAGAGAGAAAGCAGATGGGCCCCTACACACTGCCCCTAGAGACCCCAGGTCTAGGCTTGGCCACCATCTAAAAGTAGCTCAGTTTCCTAACACACCATACCCTCCATGTCTCCACTCAGCCCGCCAGCAGCAGCGCCATAATCAAGTATGCATTAACAGACTACAGACCACACACACCAAATCATGGCAGAGTGGCCTTTGCCTGTATCAACGCTTAGTGCACCTGCTGGATATGTGGCATGGGACTGTCCCCACCCCTCATTTAGATCTGCCCCACATACAGAGGACTCTTTCTGTGACTTAGAGGGACTGACTGACAAAATGATCCCTTCACAGCCAGGTGTGTTATTAAATGAGATCTTGGTCAAATTCTGGTTTGTTTTTGAACATCTGGCTTCTGAAGCTTTAAATGCTTTTCAGGTTAAAACCTCAGTTTCACCTCCTCTGCCATCTTAAAAACTGTCCATGTTTTAACCTGCAAATTTATTTTTCAAGGCAAACCTAGGAATGTACTGTCGCAAAGGGCTGATATCAGAGACCACCTGTGAGTTATTTTTGTACAATCTCATTGAAACAATTTTACTGCAGGTTTTTAGAACAAACAAAGCAGTTGCCTTTTTTTTTGATTTTTTGAGACAGGGTTTCTCTGTAGCTTTTGGTTCCTGTCCTGGAACTAGCTCTTCTAGACCAGGCTGGCCTCGAACTCACAGAGATCCGCCTGCCTCTGCCTCCCAAGTGCTGGGATTAAAGGCGTGCGCCACCACCGCCTGGCTTCTTTTTATTTTTTAACTTTTAACATAAGAGAAAATTTTCAAAAACGTAAAGGTGTATTTCTAAATTTACCCACATACTGTTAAAGTACAAAGAATTCAGGAGATGATCCCCCAAATATCTAGGGAGCACACACCACTGAGCTGTGATGAAGTTTGTCTTCATATGTTAGAGGCAAAATTAGCCCACGGTGTCAGGCAGCCTGTGTGTGGATCTTTCTCAAAGCAGACAGTTCACCCTAAGAGCCTAATTGCTCATGTGCCACAGTCTTGAGGTCTATTCTTAATCTTCAGGCTTAAGTGCAAACCCATACTGCAGAAACTTAGGCAGCAAGAAAGCCAGTGGCTCCATCAGCCAGAAACCATGGTTCCTGGGGTGGTCTTGTCTCCCTGAGCGAACTGATAAAGGTGGCTGTAACTCACACCTGATCCCTTTGGAGGGGGTGATCGCTGCTCACGAGAGAGCCGGTCCTCCTGCAGAGTAGCCTGAGGTTGCAGAGAAAATGATGTTCTTGTCTGATCTAGTCATTCATTCAAGCATCTATGGACAATGTGCAATCGTGCCAGGGTGAGACTTGATACTGAGAGATGCAAAGTTTGTGAGGCGGATTGTTGTGGCAGATATTTTAATTCTGTGTTCAGGAAGAGCCCCAAGCCATCGGTAATCACGGTTAGGCCGATGCTCTGGGATAGCTAAATGGTGGGCTCTGGTTGAATTTACAGAAAGAAGGGAAACTGGCCAGAAAAAGTATCTTTTTGAGAAAGGGTGTTGGCCAAAAGGCAAAGAGAATGAACTCCAGGGAGGTGAAATCTGCAATTGCAGAGGACCAGGTTAGCTGTCAGTTTCGTTTTGCTCCTTAGCCATGCAGAGCAGGGAGGGTGTGGCTGCCCGAGGGTAGAGCCAGGAGGCGCCCAGACACCAAATCCGATTGGCTCCTATAGTCAGCCCTCAGAGTTTGCATTTCATGTTAAGTGTACCAAACCCTTTGCCAGAGTTAAAACAGGAACTTCCTGGCCTGACCCGTTTTTTGCACAGAATGTTCTAGCAACAGAGCTAGTGAACACCTGTCATTCCAGAACTCCAAAGACTAAGACAAGAGAACTGTAAGTTCAAAGTCAGCCTAGGTTGCATTCAGAGAATCTGTCTAAAACTGAAGAACATTCTAGGGGGCTGGGATAATTAGGAGTGAGGGGCTATCATCCTGTCCTAGGGGACAGTACGGCTGCCCATCTGAGCAGAAGAAGCATGGAAGGGAACCGGTCTCACGAGTCCGTCACTGAGACAAAGAACTGACAGGGTTGGTTCATTTGCTCGCTGTCCTGGAGCTAAGGTTTTTGTGGCCAGATTCACACAATGGCCAGGGGTGGAATTAGAAAATTGGTGGGATTTGAAAATTAGTTTGATCTTCAAGCCAAAAATCAACAAAAAGATCCTACAGAGTGTCGCTCCCCCCACCCCAACCCACCACCCCTACCTTGGCAGCACTGTGGCCATTCTTTTTGCTAAGCAAGTGTTCATAAGAATGAATTTGCCACTCAACTGCTTATAGCCAGATTTGCACGTGATGCCCAACTCATTAAACAATCCATCAACGGCGAGAGGCACGGTAAGAGAGACGGAGCTTCATTATGCGCCCAGCCGCCCAGGTTCTGGCTGCCTTTCCGTGCTCACCTCCGCTGTCGGTGGCAAACAGAACCGCTTGGATCAAGTGAACAATTTTAAATGTTTAATATTAAAATGTGGTTTCGAGAAACTCCTTGGAACCCTCAGCCATTGTTAAGATACACTCCCTTTGACAGGTGCGCCGGCGCTTTTTTTTTCCCTGAGACTTTTCAACGTGTTATTTTATCGGGTGCATGAGATTTAGTCTATTCTGCGGAGGCAAACAGACAAAAAGGGTCTCTCAGCACGAGTTACTCTGCTGTAAAGGTTATAGTAAACATGTCAATGCCTAATTAAGCAGAAAATTTTATCTGGATTGTGGGGGAGGAGTGTGCTGTCTCCGACTTTTCTTCTGGGGACTCCATTTAGAAGGACAAAGTAGATTGTGAGGTTGAATGGGTCTTTAGGAAGCTCAGCACCAAATGTCAGCAGGGGGCAAAAAAAAAAGGAAAAACAGGAAGGAACACTACTTCTTGTCCCCTGGTGGAAAATGACCATATTGGTTGGCAGGGGTGTGTGTGTGTGTGTGTGTGTGTGCGCGCGCGCGCGAGCGCGCGCGTGCATGCATGCTTTTCATTCTCTCTGTGATCGTACTACCCATAAGCATGGTGGCAGTATGTTATAGGCTGGAGAAGTCATGAATGATGTTGTTTTCTTGGTATTTGTTCCAGAATCAGAACACCCATTTCCTTTACAAAAGTGACGGAGTTTATTTTGTAAAGTTTGCCTGATTTCACTCACAAATGTGAGATCATTTCGGCAAGAGTGGTGGCTCATGCCGACAACGCCAGCACTGAGGCAGGAGGATTGTGAGTTCTCACAGCCCCCTTGGGGCTACAAAGCAACACTCAAAAGGAACAGCAGCAGCCAAGTGGCCCACATTTGATGGCTAAAATGGATCTGATTTTGGAAGTATCTTTCATGTCTCAGGAAACTTTTATTTTTTTTAATAATTAAGAACTTTCTCCTTGATCGTAATCGTGGAATACCTCTTTAGAATGCTTACGTTTGTCTTGATGGAAGAGAAGAGGATGTCAATCACAGGGAGGTCTGGTCTGATGTGGGCATTCGGTTGTTTCAAAATGCAGTTTTCCTGCAAGAAGTGGGATTTATTAATGGTTGCTTGGCTGGATTGGATAGTTTTCCTTTCTTCCAATCAATTTTTGGCACTAGAGACCAGCAACACCAATTTAATGAAAAATCTGCTTGTCAGTTTGCTGGGGAAGCAAAAAAGCACCTCACCAATAACAATAAAATAACAAACGCAACCATAAAACTCGTGGCCAGACTGAACTTTTGCATTTTATCTTGTTTTATGGACGCCTGCTCTCAAAGCCATAGGCCCTTGTCTTCAGCGTTCCCACAGTCCTCTCTCTAGCTGCTTAAAGATCGACCAAATTTCACTGCTGCTCTGGGAAGATTTTCTTATTCATTAAGTTGGCGGCGAATGGAAAGAGAATGGCCTGCACAAAATAATGAATTCTTTCGACAAACAGCACTGGGTTTTGTGGGGACCCTGCGGGGTCGTCTGCAACTTTCTCTGTTTTTTTAAGCCTCAGTCTCCCTACCTCTAAGAAAATAAACAGATGACAGCATGTACTGTATGTGGCTGTTAGACGAACAGGAAAGGACATGCTCAGAGGCGGGAAAGATGGTTCAGTGGTCGCTGCATACGCATGAGGACCAGAGTTTAGTGAGCAAGCAACCACATACATGTCAGGCAGATGTGACAGCCGGCCTATCACTCCAGCATTCAGGAGGCACCTACAGGGGACCCACAGAGCAAGTTAGATGGATAAACTAGCCGAATGAGCCAGCTGTAGACTCACATGAGAGGGAGATCCTGCCTGACTCTGTAATAAGGACAGGAGGCTCCGAGGAGGTCCTGCATCGATCTCTACCCTCCATATGAGGCTGCACATGTGCCCACACACAAGGAAACATGCATACGTACACACACCAAAATGATTTGTAGTGATTTACCTGGGTGCCAGGGAAGAATTATTTCTCAATTAAAATTCTTCATCTTCAGCAACAGCAACAGCTTTGATACCTGACTACAGATTCCTCCTTCCTCAGGCCCTTCTTTTTGAACTCTCTCTGCTGGCCTTCAGTGCAGGGACACCTCGCGTCCAAGCTGGAGTTTTGGTGGATGGGAAGAAGAGTACCTGGTCTAGGGCTTGTGTTTTGTTTTGTTGGTTTTTTTTCCTTCCATCAAGAGGGAGAGTGATGTTTCTGAGGGAAACGTAGCATTAAGGCCATGCTAACCCTGCAGATTTGAAGCTGGCTCTCTTTTGCATTGAGAAATCTTTGGTTGCTGTTTATCCACGTGCCTCTGAAAGGCCAGGTGGAGAAAATGAACCTATGGGCATAAACAGTCACATTGCCCGTCGGCCCTGATGGATATTTGTCCATTAATTCTCTTTTGCACCCTCTCTCTTGTGCCTTCATTTTCCCTATGCAATTACTGCCCTCGGTCCTCTCGGAGAAGGGAAAGCATGCATTCCCCAATAGCATTTTACATCCACAAATCAACTCTATAATTGGCACCTCGTGACGGGTACCCACAAATCACAGTGCATTTGAAATTACAGGAACAAGATCGAGAGAGTATTTTTAGCCGTGTCTGGAAAGGTCTTCATAAACCCGTGTGAGAGTAATAGACTAGCCCCCAATTCTCCCATTCTAACCCCATTCCCCATTATTTTAAAATCATTGTATTTGCTGAGCTTACATAATTTTTCAGCCATTGGTAGGAGAATGTATTTGCATACTCTGTGGTCTCTCTCCCAGCAACTCTCTATAAATAAAAATGTTACAACAGAAAGACACAGGCTATCAAAGATACAATGGCTAAGCATCCAGGTTCCTCTTTAGACGGATGTATGCCGATGCTCCAAGTGCCTTGGGACTGTTTGCCAGTGATGTGCCAAGGGCCAAGCTAACTTTCTTAGGAGCCAACACACTCCTGTGCTGCGACGCTGGTAGGATTTGCATTTCTATCTAGATTTCCTGACAGCCACACACGTGAATTTAGCCACTGCCTCATTATAGGAGTATCTGAATGATATTTGATCCCTTAATGGTTAGCTCGTGATACTATCCACACATAGAGAATTGTGGTTTTGCCAAGTTAAAAAGAAACAGCCAATGGATGGCATGAAAGACATCCTTTGGGGTCTGGGGGTGTACTCGGTTGCCATAGTGCCTGCCTAGCATGTGTAAAAGCTGGGTTCCATCCACAGCACCACAGGAACTGAGTGTGATGGTGCCCGCTTGTAATCCCAGCACTGGGGAGTTAGAGGCGAGAGGATCAAGGGTTCACACCCTGCAACATAACAGATTTGAAGCCATCCCGGGCTACGTGAGGCCCTGTTCCAAAATTAAAATGTGTCATTTGTCTTTTTCCCTGCTTCTGTTTTTTACCAGCTTGTGACTGGTGAAAGTATAGATTAAATTGCTATTCAGTTCAGCCTGGGTAAATGGGGACACGGGGACAGACTCCGAGAGCTGTTACATTTAGTTCATCTCTCTGTATCTCTTGCAGGCTATGCCCAGGAGGAAGTTCTGAAGGAAGAGGAGGAAATAAAGGAGGAAGAGGAGGAGGAGGAAGACAGTGGTTCGGTGGCTCAGCATCAGGGCAGTAATGACACGGGGACAGATGAGGAACTAGAAACAGTCCCGGAGCAGAAAGGCTACTTCAGCTGCCAGAACTCGCCAGGGAGCCACCTGTCCAACCAGGACGCGGAAAATGAATCTCTTCTGAGTGATGCCAGCGACCAGGTGTCAGACATCAAGAGCATCTGTGGCCGAGATGTCTCGGACAAGAAAGCAAACGCTCACCCCAAGCTTCCGAGCGAACCCCATAACTGCATGGATAAAATGACAGCCGTCTATGCCAATATCCTGTCAGATTCCTACTGGTCAGGCCTGGGCCTCGGCTTCAAATTATCCAACAGCGAGAGACGGAATTGTGACACCCGCAATGGCAGCAGCAAGAATGATTTTGATTGGCACCAAGATGCCCTGTCCAAAAGCCTCCAGCAGAACTTGCCTTCCCGGTCTGTCTCTAAGCCCAGCCTGTTCAGCTCCGTGCAGCTGTACCGGCAGAGCAGTAAGATGTGCGGCTCGGTGTTCACCGGGGCCAGCAGGTTCCGCTGCAGACAGTGCAGCGCGGCCTACGACACTCTGGTGGAGCTGACCGTGCACATGAATGAGACAGGCCACTATCAAGATGACAACCGCAAAAAAGATAAGCTCCGACCCACGAGCTACTCAAAGCCCCGGAAAAGGGCCTTCCAGGACATGGACAAAGAGGACGCTCAGAAGGTTCTGAAATGCATGTTTTGCGGCGACTCCTTTGATTCCCTGCAAGACCTGAGCGTCCACATGATAAAGACAAAACATTACCAAAAAGTGCCTTTGAAGGAACCGGTACCAACCATTTCCTCTAAAATGGTCACACCAGCCAAGAAGCGTGTTTTCGACATCAACAGGCCTTGCTCCCCGGACTCCACCACGGGGACACAGGCAGAATCGTTTTCTTCCCAGAAAAACCCCAACCTGCAGCTGCCCTCCAACAGCCGCTACGGCTACCAAAACGGAGCCAGCTACACCTGGCAGTTCGAGGCCTGCAAGTCGCAGATCCTAAAGTGTATGGAGTGTGGTAGTTCCCATGACACCTTGCAGCAGCTCACCACCCACATGATGGTCACGGGTCACTTTCTCAAAGTCACCAGCTCTGCCTCCAAGAAAGGCAAGCAGCTGGTGTTGGACCCGCTGGCCGTGGAGAAAATGCAGTCGCTGTCCGAGACCCCAAACAGCGAGTCTCTGGGCGCTAAGCCGTCAAGTAACTCTGCCTCTGACTGCGCAGCCTCTAGCACCGAGTTAAAGAAAGAGAGCAAGAAGGAGAAGGTGGAGGAGATCAACGAAGACGAGCAAGGGGCGAAAGGTGAGGAATACGAAGACCCTCTACAGAAACCTCTCGACCCCACCTTAAAATACCAGTATCTGAGAGAGGAGGATTTGGAAGATGGCTCAAAGGGTGGAGGGGACATCTTAAAGTCACTGGAAAATACTGTAACCACGGCCATCAACAAGGCCCAAAACGGTGCTCCCAGCTGGAGCGCATACCCGAGTATCCACGCAGCCTACCAGCTGTCAGAGGGTGCCAAGCCACCCATGGCAATGGGCTCTCAGATACTGCAAATCAGACCCAACCTCGCCAACAAGCTAAGGCCCATTGCGCCCAAGTGGAAAGTCATGCCGCTTGGCCCTGTGCCCACAAACTTGGCCCTGTACACTCAAGTTAAGAAGGAGACAGAAGACAAAGACGAAGTCGGAAAGGAGTGCGGGAAGGAAAGTCCCCGTGAAGAGGCAACATCTCTCAGCCAGTCTGAGGGGGAGTCTTTCTCCAAAATTGAAACACCCTCAGAATCCAGAAAGGCCGAGCCCTGTCCCCCGAAGGAGGGAGAGAAGCTGCCAAAAGAGAAACCAGAGCCGTTAGAACCTGTATCTTCTCTGAGCAACGGGTGCGCACCGGCTAACCACACCCCGGCCCTGCCTTGCATCAACCCGCTCAGCGCGCTGCAGTCGGTCCTCAACAACCACCTGGGTAAAGCTACTGAGCCTTTGCGCTCTCCTTCCTGTTCCAGCCCCAACTCAAGCACAATCTCTATGTTCCACAAGTCTAGTCTCAGCGCAGTGGACAAACCGGTCCTAAGTCCTTCCTCCACCAGGCCTGCCAGCGGATCCCGACACTACCTGTTTGAGAACAGTGACCAGCCCATTGACCTGACCAAATCCAAAAGCAAGAGGGCCGAGTCCTCGCAAGCACAATCCTGCACGTCCCCACCTCAGAAGCATGCTCTCTGTGACATTGCCGATATGGTCAAGGTCCTCCCGAAAGCCACCACCCCCAAGCCAGCTGCTCCCTCGAGAGTCCCGCCCATGAAGCTGGAAATGGATGTCAGGCGATTCGAGGATGTTTCCGGCGAAGTCTCGACTTTGCACAAGAGGAAGGGCAGGCAGTCCAACTGGAACCCCCAGCACCTGCTCATCCTGCAGGCGCAGTTCGCCTCGAGCCTCTTCCAGACGTCGGAGGGCAAATATCTGCTCTCTGACCTGGGCCCACAGGAGCGGATGCAAATCTCAAAGTTCACGGGACTCTCGATGACCACAATCAGCCACTGGCTGGCCAATGTCAAGTACCAGCTTAGAAAAACAGGGGGGACAAAATTCCTGAAAAACATGGACAAAGGGCACCCCATCTTTTACTGCAGTGACTGTGCCTCCCAGTTCAGAACCCCCTCTACTTACATCAGCCACTTAGAGTCTCACCTGGGCTTCCAAATGAAGGACATGACGCGGATGGCGGCTGACCAGCCAAGCAAGGCGGAGCAGGAGATCTCCCGGGTGTCGTCGGCTCAGAGGTCTCCGGAAACAATAGCCGGTGAAGAGGACACAGACTCTAAATTCAAGTGTAAGTTGTGCAGTCGGACATTTGTGAGCAAACACGCAGTAAAACTCCACCTAAGCAAAACGCACAGCAAGTCACCCGAGCACCATTCTCAGTTTGTAACAGACGTGGATGAAGAATAGTTCCGCAGGTACGGGTTTGCTCCTAGGTGATGGTGACCATGGCCTTGTGAGGAGCATGCTCAGAGGAGATGGGTCTGCTCAGAGGCAGAGGGTGTCTCCCGAGGCCACGCAGGACCGTAGTTTGCTGGCATAGACTTAATTTTTACAAAAGACAGAACATGAGTGGGTCCCAGCCATTCCCCCATGTCCTTCAGGTTAGTGGGGAAGTAGATAGAATGCGTCTGAAAGAGGTGAGGCTCGTGTTTGCTTACAGAGCTGTGGGACACACAATTCCCTTAGCATCCTAAGGCCCGACCTCCAAGAGGGCTAGATTCCATTCTGCCGTCTGCCTTCTCACAGCAATGCTAATATAGAGAGGAGAGGTGAACACTCAAGTGAAGATGGAGGACTTATTAGGGCCCATCGTATACAGAGATAGCTTACTCCGTTCACAAATGGCTTAATGTTATCTTTATGGTCCTTGCAAGGAATACATTCTATAGCTAACTTCTATCAATGGTACCTTTCTACTCCTTGCCTGTTTCTTTCCCACATTCATTTTTGTACAGAAGAGCAGGTGCCCCTTAAGGGGAAGCGTTGGGATGCACTGTTCTCTATGGAACAGGGAGATGAGGATGGAGGAGGCTTTTGTTCCTCTCTCGCCTTTTGGTTTTCTTTAGGATAAACGCGGGGTCGAGTCCACCATTAACAGACAGATGCAAAGCATCCCTGAGAATTTATTTTGTGTATAGAGATGGATGGATAGCTTGTAACCCGCATATGGTTAAGGACGTCGGATCCATCCCACAGCTTCAAGGTCATTTTTTATTGAGCTAGAGGGGCAGTTAGGTAGCAAAACACTTGCCCAGCGTGCCTAAGGTCCTGGGTTCAAGTCCCAGTGCCGAAACGAAAAGAATTTGTACCATATATCATAGAAGTTCATGTCTTGTATAGTTACCAGTAACCAAGTTACTTATGTCACCTCCAGGAGAAAGGACAGAGACCAAAGGCAGATGCCTTAGCAGATCAGTCCCATAGGCTGCTTCCAAATGTTGAGCATAAGCAAGGCTGGATGTCAACAACCCTCCCTCATGGGACTCCTAAGCTTCCTTTTCTCTACCCTCCAGCATGACACTCCCACACTCTAAGGACCCCAATACATATTTAGATTGACCTCTGCCTGGGGTTACACCCCAACACGAGGACCCAACATAAATGAAAGCTTCTGCTTTTTCCAGCCCAGCTTATATCCTACAGCATTGCTCTTAATTCATTCATGGCAAAGTCTAAAAAGCTGGTAATGACCTATTGTATCAGCCCCCCCAACCCCCTAGTCTCAAAGCATTTACTTTACACGGGGGGGGGGGAGGGGCGTTCAGGTCAAGCTTTGCAGGTGTGAGCGGTAAGGGAGTTCCCAGTAGAGCAGGGTCCTTATCCTGCAAGGCTCTGAGTGCACCGCCCAGGGGCAGAGAAGTTCTGAGTATGAGGGCGGTTAAGACAAAACACATGCTTGACTTGAGACTCACCCCCCGGGTGGGCATCCATGCTTCTGATTTGGGTGGGCTCCAGCAAAGGCCACCCCTGTTGTTTGCATGCTTTTACCATGAAAATTAAATGTTCCGGGCAGATTCATCTCCGGGTTTCCAAGCATGATTGTACGTCTTCCCTTACTGAATGGAACGCTGTTCTGCATCTGTCGAACCCACGTGTGAGCTCGGGGTTCTGCCTCATGCTATTTATTTGCCATATCACATTTTAACTTTTTATGTAATTAGCCACTATGCTCTTCTGGACCTTAAAAAGAAAAAAAGGTGGACATACGTAAAGTATCTAGAGACAAGAAGTGTGTTTCAGATCTAACAACTGTGGGTCCGAACCACAGTGAAGAGAACAAACAGGTGATGTTTATTTTGTGCTATAATAAAGACCAATTTTCCACCTGTTAGGTCTGTAATCATTTTTTAACTGCGATATGGAAATAGGGAGAAGGGAGGCAAAAGGAGGGTTTCACCCATCCTGAGTCAGAATCTGAAGCGTGCACTAGAGAAGTAAAAAGCAACCGATAATTCGGGGAATATACACAACGGCTACTTGTAAATCCAAAATCCACATGGGTAAGATCGCTCTTTTTGCATCTGTCCACATTGGTAAAGAACAAATACTTCTAATTTAAGACAGTTTGGTCATTACAGAGATTAGCAAGGCTCTGGCTTCGTGCATTCTCTGCTGTGCTGAGACGTCAGACCGGGCTGACATCAGAGGTTTGGAGTCATTCTGTCCAATGGGAGTGTCTCACGTGTGTTGAAGAGAGAATGTGGATGCTGGGTGTATTTGTGTTTGAGGGAAACCATTCTAGTCTGATTAAGTGTTTGCCCCCATGGGTGACGAGGCGGTGTCTTGGAGCTTGGCTCATCTGGAGAGAGCACTCCAGGGGAGCTGTTCACGGAAGCCCCTCGCACTTCTTAGAGCTTATGCTTACTGATAGTTTGTTTCCGCTGTTTTTTCTTAATTTTATAACTTTATTATCAAAGAAAAAAGCTTGACGGTCTTAATGACCACAGGATTCTACTGTCATCTGGAATTCTGATCTTAGCTGATATGGAGGACGGCGCAATGTGTGAAAATGATGTGGTATTTTGGGAAAACGTGAGAGTATAACGGGGTAGTCAAGTTTACCACGTCTAGGTGTTTCTAAACAACATGAATTCCAACCTGAATCTTCTTTCCTCTCGTGGGCCTGCCTTAAATCCTGTGAGCACCCTGCCAAGTAGCAAAGTCAGTGCTCACTTAAGGTTCCTTAGGAAGTATTAAATGGGCACCCCCTCTTTTAGGACGCAAGTCATCTAAAACAATCATAGAACGTGTTTGTATACGCCCTTAAAAGTCTCTTGCTCTTGACTAGAAATTAAACAGAGAGTAAATCACTGAGTCTCAAATGCATAAGGGCTTCAAATTATAGTCATTACCACGTAATATAGTGTACGCATTTAACAGTACACCTAACCTTGAGATGGCTGGCAGAAATGTATTCTCGTCCAACAAGCTACCTGCCACTCCTGTTATGGATGGCTTGATGGGGATGTATGTTCAGGGCGAAAAGCATGGAAAGCTGCCAGATACGATGAAAGATGGACGTCTAATGCAGATGAACTTGCCCTTCAGATAAATCACGGAGTCTGAGTATAGCTGTGTCCCAAATAACACGCGGACCATAGTTTTATCTTCAAAAAGAAGTCGTTGTTTACACGAGATCCATTTTTTAACATGGAAACCTGTAATTCTGTCCTTATTAATCACGTAGATTACATACCAATCTAGGGAGAGCCGAACAGGCTGGAGTCAGTAAGGCCTATAAGAGGTACACACTGTTGCTCCGTTCATTAAAGAAAGTCCCTTCTTTCCATTCCTCCTCCCTCAGAAAATGCTGGTAGTGTTTCACCTTGCACCCCAGTCTATTTAGTGATAGCACGTAGCTGTGAGCAGGCAGGAACACCAATTACAATAGCAAACTGCCGGGATTTGTAGCAATGGCTTCACAAGCATCCCTTCACGCTAGTCTCACAAACAGTACTCTAAAGTGTGGGTGAGCCAAAGAAATAATGGCACAGGCACAGTAAGTACTGCATTCCCCAAAGTCCCACCACCTCTGACCTTCATTTATGCATTAGCTCAAATCAAAAAGGCCATTGGCCCACGGTAAACATGGTAGTGATCCCAGGAAATAAAATAATGGCCAAAACGAAGGTCTGCCATGGAGGCCAGAGGTAGGCACGCAGACAACAACTCACGGGGAGCTGCTGAATGGAGTGCACTGGGGTGGGGGGATGGGCCTTTCCCTGTCCCAGGGTAACAGAGATGAGGAGCACTCATTCTGGGGAGGATGTGGATGCTCAGGTCATCCCCCCCACCCAACTTCCAATGTCATCCCATGCTGAACCCTGGTTTATTTGTAAGATGGGGACATTAAAGCCTACCAATAGGAAGGATTTGAGAATTGCCTAAGTGCATGGGATCTTCTTGCAGAAGGCCTGGTATTCAGTCAGCCCACAGAAGGAAGTCCTGCAGAATCTGCACAGCCCTTCTCTGTCCTGAAGCCTCGCTGGAAGCACCTAGACTCGTCAGTCCTCTCCGCTGACTGACTCATGGCCAGATAGCTGTTCCCCTTGCAAACGTCAGCCTTTGAGTGTGGTAGTAACAACACTGCTATCATCTGTTGGCCTCTTCCTAGGAGTCAGGAGTGGCTACACTCGGCACCCTCATTTTGAAAAAAGGAAATCCTCAGTGAATAGGCCCCTCCATACACACGCAGTCAGCAAAGGTGGAAGCCCCGCATCTATCCAATGCTCCTCCGCTATCTTCTGCCCTTGGTCTCCTCCTCCTCGCCTGAGCTGAGGGTCCACTGCATGACTGACAGACAATGCAGGGGAAAGGCTGGAACATGAGGGTAAGAGGTGTGCCAAAACAAAGGTTCCCCAAGGCTTCTGGAAAACTCCAGCTGTAAACAAATGAACCGCGATGGCCGAAGGGCAGAGATGCATTATGGGAAACGTGTCCTAAAGCAATTTCACTATTGCGTGGACATCACAGAATGAGCACAGACAGCCTTGGTGTCAATGAGTGCCGGATCTCAGGAAACCACCGTGATATATGGAGTCGGATATTGACCAAAACAAAAACATTACACAGAAATACAGGGACCTAGGGATGAGCCGTGGGGTACAGCGGGCCTCCTACTTCCTGTCATCTTAATTCCTTTATTTAGTTGTATGATAAGCATTTGTATAAAGTATCTAACTAAGACATTACCCCAATCCACATAGGCATATGGATATATCATTTTCACTCTCGGGAATTCATTTTAGGTGAACAAAATAAGATAAGGGTGGTTTGGCCACAGGTGGAGAGAAGACGAGAAACCAGGCCGCAGGGTCATGTAGGAGGCTCTGGTCCTTCTCAAGTAGCAAGAACCAGATGCAGAATCTTTTCTAACTCTCTTTTTCATTTCATTTGAGTGATCTACCTTACCTCCCCGGGCACGTCGCCCCATTGCACTTTCCCCCTCATTTGGACTTCTGAACGCTCAGTCTTGACGTGTGTAATTCGCTGCTTTAATATAGATGAACATTGTTTTTAATTTACCCCAGTCTGCCATCACTATCATCTTTTCATTTAACCAGACATGATTCTGGGTTTCTTTTTTTTTTTTCCTTTTGCTAAATTGAAACTCCATGAGCGACAGGGAGTGCAATGTTTTAATTAGCTCATATTTTTTATATGGATTTATGTCTTTAAAATACATTTGTGTAATTCTTCAGCTAAATTAAAAACGTCTTTCTGCAAAAGCGAGGAGGGCAAATAAAGAGTAAATTGCGTCATTAGGTTCGGAAGACGCCCGAAGAAGGGGGGAAGCCGGCTGAGGGACACAACACACACAGTTGCAGGGGCTGGCTGCTCTCAGAGATCATTTTGAACTTGCCCTTCATTTAACGAAGTGTTTCTCTATAAAAGCATTAAGGGGAAAAAAAGGCTTGGGGAGGGATTTTTTTTTCAAGGTCCCTCATAAGTAAACAGGCCGTTACCTTCCACGAGCTCATTCTAAAGCAACCTGCCGCAAAACAAAACAGAAAAATGCAAGTCGCAATGATAAACCGTTTTCCTCTGCATTTCTCTCTTTGTCTGTTTTTTTTTAACTATCAAGTTTAAAGCTTTCCACGATGCTTTTTTTCCCTACTTTTATAGAAGACAAGTGACATTCCGTGGTAAATGCGAGAAAAAGCCATGCAGAACTGAGATCTCTCTAATGCATTGACACTAACTTGCCCTCTATTGTTGGAAATGAGCAGGCGCTCATGATTGTTCATCAAACAGCTCCTAATGCTGTGAAGGCATTCAGCTATAATTTCTCCGTGCATTTATAATTACTGTCATAGGCTGCACACCTCGGTGAGCAGATTAAAGCTATAAACTATTTAGCCGCGGCTCTCCGACGAGGGACTTGATTTGTCTGGCAGGAGGGATTTGTTAGGGAGCTTGACACTTCACATAAAAACGACTCAACTTGATGAAGAACAATGCAGTTTGAGCAATGCGGGGATTTTAAATCAGTGGGGACGCCACGCCCCGCAAGAATCACAGGGCAGTTTGTTAAATGATATGTAGGCCAGGGGGATGCAGGATGCACTAGGCTACCAAAATAAGAGGATCCATTCTCACTCAGCGGACTTTTCTCCACTCTCCTCTGGAAGAGGGGAAGTTGGTGGGAGATCCATTTGTAAATGGTGTAGGAGGCAATAAGGAGGGAAGTCAACACCCCCAAGGGACAGGAAACTCTGCGGATAGGGGACATATACACACTCAGGATGCCAGGAGTCCATGGGATATCATTGGGTGGCTTTTCTCCCCGCCTAAAACATTTATGTGTCTGTGCGTGAGAGTTTGTAGGCACATGATATATTCGAGAGTGAAGTGTATCTCCAGCAGACTGATTGCATGGCTTCTAGCTATAAAAGTGAACAAAGGTATTTTCTAATTCTGTTATTTTGTAAGTGCTGGTGCTCCTGAACCCGGAGCTGTTAGTATGTGTGAGCTGTTGGCTGCGTGTGTCAGCTTGTCTTGCTGGGAATTGAACTCAGAGCCTTGGACATTCTAAATAAGAACTCCACCTCTGAGATACACTCCCAGGATGTGTGTGTGCGTGCATGCATGCACACACACACACGTGCATGCACACACGAGAGGAGGGGGAGACATTGTACATGTGATAAGTTTCACAAGAATATTTTCACGCACTTTGAATGTGTTCACTCCCTCCCCACCTGCATGCTATCGCCATTTCTCTCTCTGATTTTGTATCTTTTGTGACAGCCTGATATATTCCAGGCTGGTCTTGAACTCACAGACACCCTGTTTCTGCTTACTTCTCTGTGTTTGGATTCCAGATTTTTTCGATGGACTTTGAACTTACCATGGAATCGTCCTCTACCCACACACATCTCACAGCCATAAATAAACACAAACTGATTTGAAAGTGTCATTCCGGATCAAGGCCTCAGGAGTACCTACAGATAGTCAGAATTAAGTGCTTGTCCTAAAATATCAGGAAGTGACAAACCAAGCACCCACGAGCCAGAAGGAAGCACACAGGTCCAGCAGGCAGGGCACAACGGTGATAAATTAAAACAGCGAGCCCCACAGCTTAACATGGGAACAAGAAAACCCTTGTCTTTATAGGAAAGCATTGCATGTTTACACTGACCAGTTTTATGAGCGTGCTCTGGGTTGGTTGTTATTGTTTTGAACACTCTTCAGGCTGAACATGGGATTCAGAAACCAGATCTTCCAAGTTACCAGTTTGGCAAGACAGAGGAGGCCAGAGGTCCCATTTCCTAGGTTCTTTGTCCCTTCGAGCTCTACGACCCTAGAGCCCCAGTTCCCGCACCAACGCACCACTCCCAGCGGTGGAAGAGCTGTGGGTTGCCCACCTGAAACAAAAAAGCAGTAGGATTTTCAAGGGGCCAGTCAGCCAGGTTTGCCGAGGACTTGGCCGGGAGAGTTCCTGGGATTTGGGCAGTGACCGGAGAGACTCCTAACACGCTGGGCTGAGATGATCACCCAGTGTCCTTTGACAGCTTGCTCCTCCTGCCACAATCCACACCCTCCTCCTGCTTCTCATCTCTCTCCCATAAGGCCACTAGCCCCACTGTGGGTGCAGCTGGTGAAATGGTACCCGTGCTCTACTCCCAATGATATTTAATCAATGAGAATGTTCCTAACACTTATGGGCCAACGATAATCGTTCAGTCCTCACAGTGGATCTGTAAAGCAGATATCATTCCCTTTTGGAGATAAGAAACCACGGGCTCATCGGAGAAGGGGCTCCAGGAACCCCGAGACCCACAGAAGTAGGTGGCAGAGCTATAACACCAAGCCAGGCCCTGGGGAATCTCCCCTCAGGGCTATTCACACAGCATTCATCCCGCACTCATCCCGACTTCACCTTGGTGCTTCTGAGCTCTGTGCCTTTAAAGTGTGTAACCTCTTTAGGAGCTGATGTTTTAGTCCTGGGTGGTTAAGGGCCATGGAAGTGACTTGGAGGGTAAAGCACGGGCCTGGTAAAGTGCAAGGACCTGGGTCTGATGCCCAGAAGTCATGTAAAGCCAGAAGCAGTGGCCTATGTCTTTAATCCCCGTGCTCCTGTAAGGAGATGAGAGGCAGGAGCAGGAGATGCTCCAGGAGCCCGTGGGCAGCTGCCCTGTGTGTGTAGCAACTGAGCAAATGATAAAGAGAGTCTGCCTTAGACAGAGAGGTGAGAGGTGGCCATCCAACCCTCACAAGTGCACACAGCACACCCACAGCCACATTTGCTTACAGAAACATGCATGTGTGAGAGAGTACACAACACACACATACACACACACCACCACCACCAAAAAAAAACTGTATGCACTTCAGTACTGTCAACATTATCACAACATACAACGTGCTAAAAAAAATAAAATAACTAAGATAAAATAGGGTGGCTATACCTCAGTTATGCTTATTACAAACAATGGAATGTTCTGGTGTGCTCAAACACTACCTTGAAAGCTGGAGGCCCAGAAATACCTTTTCCCCCCACCAGCTCTAAACTCATGCCAGCTTTAGCTCTTACCAGCCACCGGTATTCTTACCAGCATACAAAGGTCCTTGCCTTCGATGGGTTGCTTCAAGGCACATATAGACTACCACGTGCAGCTCTCCTTGTTCACTCGGGCACCAGAGTCAAGCACTTCCTGTTTGCCCCACTAGCGCTCTCCATGTGTCCCGTCCTCTTCAAAACCCAAACACGACACAGACAGGACAGGCAAGTCCCAGGTGCGGGTGCTTTCCAGACAGACAGACACTGTCATAATGCAGGCTCACCAGAGGCTTTACAGGAGCTCAGGAAAGGCCTCTTCAGTGTCACCTCCGAACGTTTTGGTGAAATTTAATTGCCACTGAGCAGTATCAGGGAGGTGGGACTCTCAAGACAGGATTAGGGTTAATGGCAACATCATGGTGTCTGTCAGTTATTCTGGGAGGGAGTCCGCTGTGCTGAGGGTGCGCTCTTGACAAGAAAAATAAGTTGAGAAACTGAAGGCGTAGCTCATGAGTGGAGGGCTTGCCTAACAAGCTTGAATCCCTGGCTTCCATTCCTGGCACCATCTAAGCCAGACTTACAATATCAACTGTGGAGAAGTGGAGGCAGGATAAGAAGTTCAAGGTCACCACTGGCTATATTGTAAGTTTAGGGTCAGGCTAGGCTACTTGTGACCTTTGTCTCCAGATAAGAAAAGGAAGGAGATGTGTCTGATTTCCTCTGTCTTCTAGGATGTGATAGCTCCTGACAATTCCAGCAGAGCCACCAGTATGCAAGCTCTCACCAGAGGCACCTTGGACTTCCCACGTATCATAGCCACAAACCAAATGCAGTTCCTCACTGGAGTTACCGTGCTCTGGAGGCAGAAAATACACTAAGCATCCCTCTGTGCTGAGACCAGCCAAGCAGCACCAGGACAGATGAGGTCACCAGGAAGATGGGAGATCACACCAAGACACTGAAGGCAGTAGCCTGCCTGGTTTACACATGAGGTCTGGGGACCAACTCAGGTCTTCCTGTTTGCCTGGCAAGCCCTTTGCCAACTTGAGCCACCTCCCCAGTCACAGACATTGGTGTCCTATTTTACTGATCAGACAAAATAACTGTAGGCTTTGGTCTCAGGACTTGCACACTTCTGTACAATGCTAACCAGGACCCTGCCAGGGTGGTAGCTCCTCTCAAACCAAAGCCTTTTATCTGGGGTTTCCCAAGTAGAGGTAATTTCATTCTCCATCATCACAAATATTAAGAGTCATTTCTATATTAATAACAGAGTTATACTACTATTCTATTTTCTTTTTCAAAAATCCAATGAATATTTGTTGAGCATCTGCCTTGTTACAGACCCTAAAGAGGATGCTGGGGACACAAGCCAGTCATGGTGACACTATCACCTCAGGGTGCTCCAGTCAGATGATACTCATCCAATTACAAGTGAACAAAACACGCTGATGAGAAATGTCACCAAGGAGACGTCTGTGTGACTCTAAGGGTCTCCAGAAGGGGCTTGGACCTGGGAGGGAAGGTTAAGGAGACAGTCAGAGACGATGTGAAGAACAGCTGCGTGTTAGTGCCTATAACAGGAAGTTTGGTCCAGATCAGAGGATTCATGTGCTGAGGCCCTGGGATGAGAGAGATGGAGGAAAATACAGGAGCCCAAGAGATCAAGAGGGGAGAGGGCAAGAGGATGTGAAGTAAGTTGTGATCCCGTGGTGTCTCCTAATGTTGTCGCCTGTCCCCGCCCATTGCTGGCACCCTCCACTCATTTCAATGGTCATCGAGACGCATAAAATGACACTGATGCTCACAGTCACTAAAATCCCCAAGATCTCAGTCAACAGCAAGGGAGGATGAGGGACCGACTTCCCCTAACTCTAAACACACATTGCTTCTACGGTGTGGCCCTTGTCACCTGTACCGTCCCTTCTTAATACAATAACTCACTTTTGAATCTGTCTAGTGGGCATCAGATGTCGGCAAGAGCCGCAGTCAGATGCTCATACACACCTAGTAGATTAGAGATGGCTCAGTTGGCTGAAAACCTGCAGCTTGAGGATGAAAACCTGGGTCCTCTGCAACCACTTTAAAGTCCAGCATAGCAGTGTGCATCTGTGACTCCAACACTGGAGAGGCAGAGGTAAGCGTGTCCTGGGGTTCACTGCCCAGTTAGACTAGCCAAATGGGCAAGTTCAAGGTTCAGGTAGAGATGCTGTGTCAAAATCAAGGTGAAAAGCGGTAGAGGAAGACACCAAGTATCAAAACCTGGTGTGTGCTTTCCATATACATGTGGGCACATGTGCATGCACTAAATCATTTATCACTGAGCCTGGCTTGAGCTTCTGAAACCTCAAAACCCACCTCTCTGTAACATGCTTTCTCCAAGAAGGCAATGCCTACTTCCACAGGGCCACACCACCAATAATGACACTCCGTATGAGTCTATGACACCATTTTCATTCAGACCACCACAAATGGCATAGCCCACAATGGGTTGAACCCTCCTCTCAATTAATAATCAAAACAATCACTCACAGACACTCCTACCAACCAACCAGATCTAGACAATTCCACAATTAAAGCTTCTCCTCTCAATGGCTCTAGGCTTTATCAAGCTGACAATTAAAGCTAAGATATTTCATTTGACTAATCACTGCTCAAATAGAATCAGCTAATCTCTTCTTCACAGGGCCATGATGAAGATTAAAGAGATTGTTGACATCTATAAGAGAGATCATAGTAGGCTCTCAGTGAATCTGAAACATTCTCGTCCTGACTCTCAGAGTCTAGGAGAGACTTCAGATTCCTCGTACCTGACCCCAAGTCCCACCAGTATCACTTCTTGCTGATCCTTAGCCGCTTCTTCCCAGATGTGCAACTCATGATCTAGTCTTCCTGTAAGAGTGCACTCAGAAGACTCGGAATGTCCAGATTGCCAAAGGAACCTGGAGAGGATCGCAGTAGCAGGAAATGAGCTCACAGACTCACTTCTCATCCCTAAATGTGTACTCCACATTAGGTGAGATGGTCCGTGGGGAGCTCTTGGCACTGGATCTGGCACACAAAAAGTGCCAAATGAACTTGACTTTCTCTTAACTCCCCACCCTCCTGGATGCCTCCTCAAACACACAGATCTACTCCCTTTCACTTAAGATTTAGCTCAAAAGCTAGGATAGATGTGCCACTTGATTTGAATCAATAAGGACATTGTGAATACAGATTTATCTGGAACAGTCCTTGGGGTGGGAAGGAAGTAATGCCCCAGGCAAGGAATGGGATAGAGTGTAAACTGGCATTTCCTTCCATTGCTTTCCATCTCTTTCTATCTCATTTCCTCCTCTCACTCTGTAGCCAGCTACTTCAGTAAATTCTACTTATTATCCCACAAATTCACTGCCATCTGAAACATGCTCCAAAGAGATCTGCATTAGAATTTTCCGTTCAGATGATGATGGTGATGACTTTGATATAGTGCTGATATTAATATGATATAGCAGTGAATGTGATAGTGTTGATGATGATGATGATGATGATGATAAAGGTGACAATTTTGGTATGATGATAATATAGATATGTTGATATTTATATGATATGGTGGTGGTGGTGATGATAATATTAGTATGATTATGGTGGTACTGGTATGATGTTGACATTGATAAGAGATGATGGTAATGAATATGGCAATAATGGTGATCGTGATAGCAATGAAAGTTACGATATTTGTATGATGACGGTGGTTACATGAGGAAGAAGATATTAAAAATGATTATGCTGATGTTGACATAATAAAATGTTTGCGATGGTGATGGTGATAGTGATGAAGATGAGAGGCACCTGGAATGATGGTGTTGATAGCAATGATGAGCAGATGATGGTGATGGCAACTACGATTAGATAGACATGATATATTTGTATTGATGATGGCGATAGTGATGAACTTTAGTATTGATAAGACATTAATAATATTGATATAATGGTAATGATGATGTTGATGAGATTATGATGATGGTGATGACGACTATAATGATATGAATTGATGAAAAATTGATGGGATGATGATGATGTTGATAGATGAGATGATAAAGATGATGTTGGCGATACCAAGTGTGATAAGATGATTACTGTGATGGTGACGGTGGTGGAGGAGAAGGAGGATATCGATGAGATGGTGGTGGTGGTGGTGGTGATTATCAGATGACACTGATTATCGATGAGACGGTGGTGGTGGTAGTGTTGATTATCAGATGACACTGATCAAATGTGGTGACACTCGTGCAGAGAGCTATGCCTGACACTGCATTTGGTGTCACTGCTGTCCTTATTTCCATTGACATTGATGGAGGACTCGCATTCACTGAACCTCGTTTTGAATCGGTGGCTTTGTCGGTAACAGCAGGTAATACACACCTCTTCTTTTGGTGCTTTCTTTAACAAAAAGAGCTGACATACTTTTAAATGATCTCTGAGGAATACATAGAGACTCTAAGATCATTCACAAATTTAACTTTGAAGAAACAGAAATTTCTCTTTAAGAAGTAAGAATAAGGTAAAACCCTGGGCACAGTGAAGTCTACCTATAAAGGATTCCATGGAGATGTCCAGGGATTCCTGATACTCAGTGTGTATGGTCTCTCTCTCTCTCTCTCTCTCTCTCTCTCTCTCTCTCTCTCTCTCTCTCTCTCTCTCTGTGTGTGTGTGTGTGTGTGTGTGTGTGTGTGTGTGTGTGTGTGTGTTGGAACACAAGAGAAGCCCCTGTGTTTCCCTTTCATGGACACCACCTCACCATACATGGGACCTACTCTGTCCTTGGACCCTGAAAATGGAGCTCCCAGGATAGCCCTTCACCAGCAAAGTTGATGTGAACTATAGAGCCCAGCCCTGACTTACCAAAGGCCAAGCGAGGAGTGTGGTGTGGTAGGGTCCGTGTGTGCACAGCCTCAGTCTCTCTGTTAAACTCTCTAAGGGCATAACTATGACGATACCAGACTCCAGGTGATGAAACAGACCCCAGAGAGGTACAATGATGAGCGGATGATGGTGATGGTAACTATGGTGATGGCAGCTATGGTGAGATAGACATGATATATTTGTGGTAAGACTAAATATATCTTACCACATGTCTTAAAGGTAGGACATGAAGGATCCTAATCAAGGATGGACCAGAGTTACAATCTTTCTCTTCTTGGTCAAATTCTCTCAAGAGCTTACTACACAGAAGTGTTTGGTATATACATACCTGTTACTCTCAGGGGAGAAGTGAACATGGTGGGAAGAATATTGCAAACCCTCCAAAGCCCAGATGTATGGCACAGACAACTTTCTACCGTTCTAGGTCTGTAGCAGATTAGGTCCCTAGGTATTCTTGGCTTTATCTGGTATTGGCATTTTTTTTTCATCTATGAGAAAATAATATGTTTCAGGTTATGTTATTTTCAATGCTACATTACTCGATTTCACAGTCAAATAATTCTATTTTTGCTCACCAGAGGGCTGTGTCCTGTCTAATTGTTTGTGGCTGCTTTCTTCCCACTTATTTGCTGGGGCCTTCACTTTACCCCTTTGCTGCCTTCCTTTGGATTCTCTTGGGTGCTGTAACCATGGTGATGGGTCCCTGTTTGATCATCTTTGTTCTGCCTTAGAAGTTGAAGAACCAATCAGTATGGCTCCATCCCTCAGTCAGAAGAGGATGGCAAACGGGAGGGCTCTATGCGTGGAGAGGAGAGCCCGCCAGCCGTCTCAGGAGGTGGGATTCTTGCTGACTAGAATCCTCAGCAGGAACTGTAGGCCAGCTAGGTCGGGTGGGGGGAAGAGCACAGAGTCAAGAAACTGGAACATTGGGCTGGCTCTCTGCTTGCTTCCTGAGGACCTTGAGCGGCCATGCCCATGGTCACCTCTAGAATACAGATGCTGATGCTCTTCCTGTCATGTGACTATACAAAGGCCAAACTTATAGGTCACAACATGTTCTCAGCACACACAGGAGACAGACCCTACCAAGAGCTAACCTGTGCTCACACAGAAGATAGACCCCAGCAAGCACTAACCTGTGCTCGGCACTGTCACAGAGTAGACACCGAGTTAGGAGATGAGAAGCAAGGCTGGATCTGGAAAGATGGCTCCTAGCTGTTGACTACATGTTTTCTTGGTCCCATGGAGGCAGATGCTCATCTGGGTTTTGCTTTGTTCAAACAGCAGAGCGGGGTTTCCTTGAAGCTGGACGTGGGACTGGGAGTGAGCACTGTAGTAGATGCTTGCCTGAGCCTCAGTCTATCTCTCATGCCCCGCCCCCCCACACACACACTTTCATTGAAGTCTAGGGCAGGACATGTGCCAGGCTGGCTCAGGATGGTATTTGTAAGAATCCAGACTACCCTATCAAAACAGGAAGGAAGGGTGGAAGAGAGGGTGTGAGGCTCTCTAGGAGGCGAATGTAGTTTCCTTTCGACACCACTCATGCGTAAAATAAACAATGTCCTCTACAGACAGATTGACAGACAAAGGTGTAAGACATTCAGCGTAGCACCCTGCACACAATAGTTGTCCAGTGAAGGTGTCCTCGGGCTCTGAAGAGCCCAGGACAGCATGAGGAAGGGACAAACATTTCCAGAACACCATATAAATTATTTGTCCAGGAGACTGATGCTCTGCCATGAGGTTTGTACATACGGGTTAAGAAATGTCTTTCTGGATCAGACTTGGAGGGAAATGCCTATAGCTTCTGAGGCCAGAAACACAGTAGGACCAAAAGGAAGAAGGGAAGGAGGAAAGGAGGGAAAGATGGACAATAGAAGGAAGGGGGAAGGAAGAGAGAGGAGGGGGAAAGAAAATGGAGGGAAAGATAAAGGATGGGATGGATAAAGAAAGGGAGAAAGAGGGGGGAGGCAGGGAGAGAGGGAAGAAGGGAAGAAAGAAGGAAGGTAAGGGAGGGAAGAAGTAAAGGAAGCAAGGAAAAGGAGGGTGAAGGAAAGGAGTGAGGAAGAGAAGGAGGGAGAGAGAGGAGAAAAGAAGAAAAGAAGCCTTGCATTCGAATCAAGGGACCATCAGGTGATAAGAACACTAATAACTAACACTTACTGAGCACATAAATAAGTGACCATTTCAGGGCACTTAGGAGACACTGAGGAAAAAAAGGACAGGACAAGGAACTGGGAGAGGATGCTTTAGACACAAGCCAGTGCGGCAAAGGAAGGAGGCTGACTAGGAGTCGAGCATGTGGCGGATTGGGGATCGAGCATCCTGGACAAGGAAAAAAGAACAGGGTGATGCAGTCCAGGTGGCATAGGCTTCGGGGGGGCATAGGCTTCGGGGGGGGGCATAGGCTTCAGAGGGCATAGGCTTCGGAGGGCATAGTCTTTGGGTGGTATAAGATTTGGGGGGCTATGGGACAAGTCAGAGCTGCATGGAGAACTTTGGATCCCCCCTGATTCCACAGACAACCACTCGTGATGTTAAGGAAGACCCAATCTTCTTTCTTTCTTCAAAGTTTACCATGGATAATGTGTGGGATGGGTGAGAAGAGTTAAAACAGGCACAAGACAGCAATGAGAGGTGGATGGGGGCTGGCAAGGCAACTTCAGAGCCTTGGGTTGCACTGATGGCGTGGAAGCCACAGCCCGTGGGAAGAAGCGTATAAGGACTTGCAGGTCGTGCAGAACACACAGGGGTCTAGGAAGGGAAGGAACAGCAAATCAGAGACAGCAGCAGAGGGGATCAGCCCTATGGCATCCTCATCTGAGATGTGAGCATATTTGAGAACCAGGAGACAGAGGGTCTCTCTCCACTTTCAGGGACCAGCCCAGGTCCCAATCACACCTTTCCTGGCCCTGGACCAGAAGAGTTCATGGTAATCAAAGGAACACACTCCTCTTCCGCCTCCCGGGGAACTTCAAAGTACAAATGAGAGGTCTCTGGGTGCTGCCTCCCTAGTTTCCATCCTAATTGAACCCCTCTTTCTCTGTCTGCCTCCCTCCTTTGAACACCACGGCCAGAGAGTCCCAGTTTAGGGTGGGGAAGGGATGGAGATTTCCTTGCGAGCTGAACTGGAGTCACACACTGTTTCTCGCGGAATGATTTAATGTCCTTTTCAGCATGCCCATGACAGCTGAAATATCCCCTAATGACTCAGTTTGGCGGCAGAGTTCTGTGGATCCCAGGAAAGCTAATGTGGGTGTCAAATGTCAATACATGAGAGATCCATAATTGTAGCAGCTTGACGCTAAAACAAGGCAGGGAATGGTGGCGAGGTCGCAAGGTCATAGAGGGTTGACACAGTGTAAGCACCCAAGAGCCTCTGGAGTCAACCAGACAAACATGTGTCCCATCTTTCCTTCCCCAAGGGCGGGATTTCTCTGTGCCTGCCCCTTCTTCATCTTCACCACACCCATTCCCTCCAGGTAGGCACGGTACATACTGCTGTCCAAAGTCCTCAGGCTGCTTTTCTATGCAGAACCAACGTGGCCTTGGGTCTCCCGGTGTCTCTGGAAGCTCTTTTTGGTCTTACTCATTCAAGGCTACTTGGTCTTGGCCAGAAATCTCAGTTCTTTTCTGCTCTGCTTGCTTCCCGATAGAGTGATTTAAACGGGAAAGGTCTATGTCAAGGATCCAAGAGTGTCCCTAACAATGGGGGGAAAGACCCTCCTAGCAATATACCATTTGTGGTCTCGCACTTTGACAAGCCTGGGTGAACTGGAGGCACCCGCAGAACTCTCAGAAAGCATTTGCTTAAGCACTCAGTGAGTTCCTCCAGCTCACCTTATCAAGCTGTGACCTCTGAGACTCCGGGTTACCAGGTCAAAGCACACATCCCCCTCTGTCCTCTGGCTAATTTTCAAATTATATATATCATGGTAAAGAGGCCCTTATGGTGAGCCTTACAGGCTCTTTTCAAGATCTTAAATAGGGAATTATAACTGAATACCAGCGATTACCTATAAATCTCAGGAAGCACCATGCTGTCTGTGACCAAGGGGCCTTCACTGGGAACAACAGCAAGGTACCAAAAGAAGAGGGGATCAGGACGGGTGGGGGAATTTAAGAGAGGAGCTTGCAATCCCCGAATCATGAATTGCCTGAGTTTTCACAGAGCCAGGGGGTTTATCACCGAGGCAACTGCCTCTTCTGCTTCTCCCAGAACCGTCTGCTTCTACTACATGTATGCACATGTCTGTGGGGGGTATGTGGGGTGCACTGCCTCCATTTCAGTCCAGGTTCCATAGACCAGGTTGGCCTTGAATGGGAGGAGTGCCTCGAATGTCTGTCTCCCCATGCTGGGCTTACAGAGTGTGGCACCATGCCCGACTGAAAGCCACTACGTTAGAATCTGTACCTGACCCATTGGGAGCAGACTGAACAGTTTGCTCTTATAGCTATCCTATTAGTCTTGTAGTTATCCCGGTAGTCTTGGGGCCTGTTGGCATCTCGGTCCTTTGCAGACCATTTACACCTGCTTCTACAACACAGTGGTGAGTTGGGTAATTCTGGCAAGACTGTGTGGTCCGCCCAAAGAGCTTCACTTCTGGTTTCCCACAGGAAGTCCAGTGATGCTGGATGAAGGCAGATGTTTTTAAATGAATGGGGTGACTAGAAAAGAAACAGGAGATTAACTTTGAAATGCCTAGGACAGAGCAAACACCCATGCTGCAGTAGATCTGCTAGTTGTGGTATGCGCTTTGAGTTGTGGTCTTTAAACCACCGGCTGTGCTCCCCAGGTGGACCAGAGGAGGAGGGAGATACAGGAAAACCTAACTGTGGCCACTGCATCCATCCCAGCACCAGTGTGTGTTTGGACAGCATGGAAAGGCATTGCAGAAGTGTCATCTAGAACAATGAACGAAGCGATGGAGAGTGACAAGAGAGGAGAAGGAAGAGGGCTCGAAGATTCAAATTTGGTGTCCCAAGACACTAACCAGTCGCCTCAGAATCAGAACAATGAGCCGCTGTCAGGAGAGTGGGAAGCTGACCCTGGTTAAGCTTTGACCAGGAAAGTTGGAGTCATGGGCATTTCTCACCAAATGACCCTGGTATCACATCTTTGGAGCAGACCATTTCTCGTCTGGGATCCACAGGATTGACACTGTCCCCTGCTTCCTGTTCTCCCACTAGAGGGCATTTCTTTCCTGGGAGGTCCTCTAATAGGTCCACTAAGCGCTGAGTCCACGTCTAATTGACGTGGTCAGCAAACAGCCGTTCTTTCCACAGGAGCTGGTGAACTGACGGAACACACAACCAGGGCTGGGCCAGGCTGTCACAGCATTTGACCGAGGGTAAAAGTCAACAAGAGGAGCTCCGTTGTTTTACTGGTGAAGCTGGGTGGTTTGAAGACACTTGAACACAAGAGATTTTGATAAGCACAACACAGAGCGTACACACAAAACTTTGTAAACTGTTGCTGCCCGGCGAACTCGATGCACACCTTTCTCTCATTTAAGATGAGTTTGCTTCGTTAAAAACAGAGGTCTGTCGTGGAACAGGCTTCCATGGATAAAGGGGAATTGGTGGGCTCAATGGTGTGCACTCCCTCAGACACTGCACACACACACACCCCTCCTGCATTCCCATATGTATGGCCTTGCCCCTGTGGTTCTCAGTGTTTGTCCTGTTTCTCCCCTCTCATGGTGGATCCAGATGAAACCCCTGTCTTGATTCAACCAGAACTTGAATAGTGCTTTAGGATCTCCAGGACAACCCGCATGCTTTGCCAAGGACAGAACAACAGACAGGTTCAAAGACAAGGTGAAAACCAGTAGAAGCAACTGGTTGGAGCACTTCAGCATGCAAGTACAGATCTTAAAGCAGTGTCGCTAAACTGGGCAGGATGTCTCAAGCCCACAACATGACTTCCCTTCCTTTCCGGCATAACCAGGAAGTCCTGGAAGACCTCATGCACAGGACTCCGAGCCTGTCATAAACACCACAAAAACCTGGTGACAGGAGGGCCTTCATTGAAACCATGTGCGCCGTAGCCCTCCTTCTTCTGCAGCCGCTCAAACACAAGGTGTTTTATAACAGGTTCCTGAAGCTGGCCGCATTACATCAGAAATTATAGCTGAGAGCCGGGAGTGACTTCCCGTGACACCATGTGGCAGAGCAAGCAAATTAATACCAGAGGCAATAAATGCCAGCTCAAGCATGAAATATGTCCCTACCACCCTGGGATTAAGAATTTTAAAATGTGGCTCAAATCACCCAGCATCACCTAAACAGAGTCCACCATGCTCTGCCCTGGGCTGTGCACACCATAATAAATGTGTGTGCACATCTATGCAATTTGTCCTTCATTTTCTTCCTTGTGGAAATCGAACTTGGGCCTAGAACCTTCTGCGTGCTAGGCAAGAGTTCTGCCCCGGGCTGTACTTCTTGCACCGTTTCCTCGTCAGCAGACACGTTCTTTAGTGCGGGCTACGTACACATGCACAACGCTCAAAGATGAGCGAGAGAGAGCGCCAGAGGCTTAATGGAGCTGCTGGTTTGCTGGGTGGCGATCCAAGACCGTACTGTCAATGTTGAGAGTCCAAGGCCATGGAACTGGGGGAGAAGGTAAGCTTAAACGAGGGATCACTAGGGCCCTTTCTAACGAAGCAGTTTTGTTTTGTTTTCAAATCCTGAATAATGAAAACTTGTCCACCGCGTTAAGGTCTGTGTGGAAGGCACAGTGCGTGCAGAGGTCCTAAGTCCCTAGTAAGTCTAACACGTCTGAAACACTGTCTAGGCCAGGAGTGATGATGCATGATTATTTTTCTTTTAATTCAAACGTCTTTTCAGAAATGGTTTTGAGATGTAGCATCTGTAGCTCTTCAATGGATCCGGTCATTTAAGATGCATGTGTGACATCTTGCATTTGTGCAAACTCTGCTGCTCGGGGCTTTTCCTTTTTAACTTCTTGGATCTACACCACACCCTGATGTGGGGAAGATTTTTGAGCCCATTTTACAGATAAGGAAGTGGAAGTGGACCTAGATGAAGGTTGCACAAATGCTCAATGATAGGGCAGAATCCAATCTTGCTGGATCTCTAAAACCGCACCAGTGAGCCTCATCTCGCGCCGAGCCTCCACAGAGGGCAAGTGAAATGGTTGTGTCCTGGGCAGTTGGGCATCCACCAGGTTCATGAGGAATGGATAGGTATGGTTCCCACCTGCTCCCCTGCGAGAACCTCTAATGGGCAGAAGAGATCCAGACAGCGCTGAAGGGTTTGGGTGAAAGGAGGTTGCGTTTCAGAAAGCAACCAACAGGCCCTGCCACTCCTCCACACTTCGCGTGAAGTTCCCGACCAACGCATTCTGGGCGAGGGGCTTTCTCCTTCCGCTACCTCTCCCTCCCTTCAACAGAGTTCTGCAGCTTCCAGGAGACGCGAAGCTGAGGCTGGCGCGGATGGACCCAGCGCTTGCTAAGCATCGCTTCTCCAGTGTGAGCCCGCCGCCTCCGCCGCCGCCGTCTCCATCACGTATGCCCATCTTTTTCAGTCTAATGAACTCCAACCATCAGCGCAACTTAAGTTCGGCTGTCTGTTCGTGCATGCTTAATATTAAAAATGTACTAACAGTGTGGCTGAGAAATCAAATTATGCACATAAATATGCTGGCCTAGCAGAGGCGGCGGCAGGAGCTGAACTTAGCAGAGCTGACGCCAGTTCACATTTGCAAATCGCCCGTCAATCTGTCATTAAACATGTTATCAAATGATGATAAGTGTATGCTTCTTGCTTGCATTGGTGAGCCGACTCCTCTTGTTGATGCACCGTAATGGGATAATACGTATTAACATAGCTCTGCTTGGATGAACACAAAACATTTCTTATCTGTCTCTGTTTGTTTCCCCCTTGTGGCCCCCAAGCAATTGTTTTGTGTTACCAAATTGCCAAAGGGGGGGGCAGATATTACTTTTAATTAGCAAAGCTTGTTGGTGGTGGGGATTTTTTTTCTCCCACCTCGCCACCCCCATCCCTGTAACACTCCTATGTGTTGGCAATGAAGGAGAGAGAGAGCGAGAGAGGAGAGAGAGACTCTATTGTCTTCTTTTGGTAAAACGATTCATGTCAGCCACTCAGAACCTGGCAATTATTCCACGTCTTAATGCACTGGCCTTTCATCTGGGCCCTTGCTCTTGACAGGCCCGATCGTTTCAGTTCAGTGATATGAAAGGCAGCGGAGGAAATGAGCAGAGACATCCCAGGTCTGTCATGAGGCTCGGCACTGCCATTCAGTCCCAGGGTTTCCTTCCTGATGCTACTCAGAGGCTCAAGAGACAGTTAGTGGCTCCTTATGTTGCCCAGACTTTTAGGATGTTGCTATGATGGGTGAAGAGGTTGTAGCAACCCCCAACTGTTCTCAAAACTGTGACTTGAGAAATTATGTGAGCCCCCATAAAACGAGAAACAGAGCTAAAAAGTTAAGTGCAGTACCCTGATCACAGAACACTCACTCATTCCCAAGACCAAGCACCGACAGTAGACATTGATTTCATGAAGCCTTGTCAGCCAGAAGTTCATTATCTGATGATCTGGGGTACAATTGGATTAAGTTTTTTAGTTATTTGTTTTCGTTTTATGTGTATGAGTCTTTGCCTGCATGTATGTTTATGTACCGTGTGTGTGTGTGTGTGTGTGTGTGTGTGTGTGTGTGTGTGTGCAGTGCAGTACCTGTGAAGGTCAGAAGGGGTCGCTGAATCCCCTGAAGCTGAGATTATAAATGATTGTGAGCCACCCTGTGGGTGCTAGGAACCTATCCTGGGTCCTCTGCAAGAGCAGCAAGTGCTCTTTACTTCTGAGTCATCTCTTCAGTGTCCGTTTGGATTCATCTTTCATTGAAGTGCAAATAAAATTAAGATATTCTTTTTATTTATTTGTTTGAAATAATATCTCACATTGCAGGTCAGGTTGTACAGGAACTCACTGTGTACATCCAGGCTAGCCCTGTACTCACAGAAATCCTCCTGTGTGAGCCATCAGCCCTGGTTCAAACTTTAGAGTTTTGGTTTGGTTTTGTTTTGAATGAACATTCCTTTGGGCTAACAATGGGTCTGTTCAGCTTTCTTTGGGTGTGATTCTCTGAGCCAGCAGAATTCACAAGCAATCGACCACAGCATCTCTGAGACCTGGTTATTCGTTCAGTGAACAGAAATGTGTTAGAATCTGGTGATATAGGTCTGTCTTCTCAGCTACTCGTGAAGCTGGGATAGAAGAATCACAGATTCAAGGCCAACCTGGGATTTTTTGGGAAGACCCTGTCTCAAAATTTAAAAAGAAAAAATTAAAGAGGACCAAGATGTAGCCTCATTGTATAGCACTTTTAAAAAATATGGTTTGATCATTAGTATTGGGGGAAGAAAAGTGGAAGAGTCCCTCCTGACCAGGCGGTGGTGGTACACACCTTTAATCCCAGCTATTACAGAGAGAAACCCTGTCTCAAAAAAACAAACAAAAAAAAAGAGTCTCTACTGTATTGCTGTGACATCATAGACACAGAAAGACAGATGGACAGAATTCCTGTGCTTTTGAAGCATCTGGTATTTGGAGGAAGACAGAGTTTGTTGTGGTTTTGAATGTGAAACGTCTTCCACAGGCTTATGTATGAACACTTGGTTCCTGCTGGTGATATCATGGGGAAAGGTTGAGGAGCCTTCCAGAGCTAGAACCTTGGAGAGAAAGTGCAGTACTGGAGGCGGCCTGGAGGTTTCGTAGCCTAGCCCCTCTTCCTCTCTCTCTCTCTCCCTTTCTCCCCCACTCCTCTCTCTCACCCTTGCTCTCTCTGCTCCCTAGATGCTGGTGGAATCTTGTAGGCCTCCGTTAAACTCCTGCCTTCCCCAGCATGGCAGCCTCCTTCTGAACCCATGAAGCCCAATTAAACCCTTCCTCTCTTACGTTGCTTTTGCTGGGGTGTTTTAGCGCAGCCGTGGTAAAGTCAGAGCGCTCTTTTTAAACTACTGCCTAGCAATTTGTTTCTGAGCTGTAGAACCGTACGCGGAGGTCCACGAGGGGTGTGATTTTGTCGCGTTTACTTCTCACGCTCCGAGGGAAGCTTTCTTTGCCATTAATCATGACAAAGGGTTACTCCGCTCCAGCTTCCTGGCTTCTTGTTTACACATGTTTTGAAATGAACATTGACTTCTTGCCATTTGTGTTTGTTCCTTAGCGAGGCGAGCCGCCGACTAATGAGTAGAATGATGGTTGGTATTACCAACGCACTAATTAAAAGAATATTCTGTGGCAAGGCTTGGAGAGACGAGCACGTGATCACTGGAGACATCGGGACTGAAGTGTGGAGAGAAATGTGTGCACCAGGAAGAGTCAGTAGGTCAGGTTTAAGAAGGGGTCTTCAAGGCACCCCACCTCCACCTCCTCCACTCTTCAGAGCGCTTTCCACGTAAGGACATAAAGAGAGGCACTTGGTTTTCATTGATGGAGTCATCCTCTATTCTATTCTGTTTGTTTTCTATTACTTTGTCTTATTGTGCTTCCTTTTTACGACTCTGGGGAGGGGAAAGGGTCCCGGAGAAATGGCTCAGCGGTTAAGAACTCTTGCTGCACTTCCAGAGGACCTGGGTTCAATTCCCAGCACACACATGGAGTGACCCAGAACTGCCTGTAAATCCAGTAGTATAGTCCCTTCCTGTGTATCTCATGAGGTAGGGAAAAGGTAGCAAGATAAAGGCAAGTCCCAGGGCCTTAGCCAGACTGCTGTAAAAGAAACAGGTCAGCCATACGCCAATGGGACACAGGCTTTGCCCCTGGGAAATTGACCAAGTCACCTGTTTGCTTTAGGGCTGTTAATTTTGCCTGTTCAACATATGAAGGTCTGCCAAAAAGAGGGAACTCGATGAAATAGCGATGCGGGGTTACAGTGATAAGAACTTAAATAGAGCTGTCCCAGTGGTGCGTTCTAGGTGGCCACTTCAAAACTCCCTCTTCTTTTGTTGTCTTTGACCCTGAGTTTGACCAGAGCAGACATGGACTACCCAGACCCAGACCAAGAGTTACACAACTGATGTTAGTGAGGAAACACGGTGAGGGTCTGAGGTCTGCTGTGGATTCAGAAAAAGGAAACTGAGCCCACTGTCCAGTACACAGCCAAGGCTGTTACTGAATCTTCCCAGGAGAGAGCATGGTGCTTTGTGTGTCCGAAAGGTTGGGAAGCTGGCGTGGAGATGGGTGGGATGCTGAGGACACACCGAAGAGTCCCGGTTGGGATGCCAGCATTCTGGGTTTCTTTCCCTCCTGAGAGGATTGCTGTGCGCTCATGCTGACATCACGACGGGGCTCTGCCTCCTTGGACTTCACGGTCCTTGGGATCTCTGTGGAAGAGTTCAAACACAGGCACACATAGGAGAGCAGAAGACAGGCAGAGTTTGGTACAGAGCAAAGCAGAGCCCTCTGAAGGAGTGAGAGTGGACACTGGTCAGAGGGACCAGTGTGGTCAGAGGGACCAGTATGGTCAGAGGGACCAGTGTGGTCAGAGGGACCAGTGTGCCAATCTGTGTTTTTAGGCAGGCTTTATATATTTCTGAAGTGTTTGGAAGCTGCTAGCTTTCCCTGAAAGGTGTTTTCCTGCCCGGGTAACTCGCAGGCCATTTGGATGGACTGTTAAGGAAGGGGTCAGTGGTATGTGTATCTTTAATCACAGAGGCTCCAGCTTGATAACAGTTACATGACCTCCTAGGCAGTTCCAAATGTTATGTATCCACCCAGGGCCAAAGCTACACTCTAAACCTATCCTTTTAGCCATGGTCAGCATCCTAGTTCCCAGTTTACAAGCTGTTGATAAGGGGGGTGGGGGGCTGTGTGTGTGGATCTTCAAGAGGCTGGTCTAAGAAAGTTCTGAGTCTTAGACATCGTGCAAAAACCTGGCTTTAGACAGATTTCTGGACGCTTCCCAAGGTCACAAGTTAGTTGCTGCTCAGTAAAGTTGAGGTTCATATTGATGTTCAGATTTTTGTTTACAGAAATTATTTTCCCACTTGTGCTTTGGTCACAGTGTTGGTGAATGAATCTTCTGGGTGCCGTGTGTGTGTGTGTGTGTGTGTGTGTGTGTGTGTGTGTGTGTGTGTGTGTGATGTGTATATGGGTACAAGCTCATTTACATGTATGTGTATTTATTCCGGTCTATGGGCATTCCTGAATGTGGAGGCCAGACATTGGCATCGCTATCTTCCTCGATTGCTTTCTACATCCCTTGTTAAGTCAGGCCCTCCCACTGCACCTGGGCTCTGTGGTTTAATTAGCCTGGCTGGCTAGGAAGCTCCCGGACTCCTTCTGCATCCACCCCCCCCACCAGTGTTGAGATTATGGTAGCTCTACAGACAATTTTTATAAAGAAACTGGGGGTCCAAATTCAGGTGCTCATGTCTCCCCAACACCTAGTCTGATGTCAGTAGATCTGCACACTTGCTCATCCAATGCATTTGTTCATTGCCTACTCTGGCCAGAACTTGATCTAGGTCAAGGGAAAGCTTGTCCAAAGAGGAAGATATGAGCTGAAAGTGAAAAAAAAAAGAAAGGGAAAGCCGATTTCTCCAGGAAGTTGGACTTCCAGTACCTGGAGCCAATAGGGACATCAAAGCACGAGCCAGGGCCTTGGTGTTGAGATGATGGGAGATTTTACAGCCATTGTAAAGGTGTGGGTATGCCACAATGAAATCTAAGGATTTTCTAACGTTTTACTGGTAACTTCCATTTCTATCATCTAGAAATTACAGAAGAGTTACAAAACGATCCAAGAACAAGGGTTATACATTTCTAAATTTGAGGATTAGCTCCCAATATTTCAATATCTAAGAAATGAACTCAAATATCCAGATTTCCAACTCCTCAAAAACTTGGGCAAGTCCCACATTCCTGCAAAGGTCAACAGAGCCGAGGACCGCCATCTTTTGCAGAGGGTAACTGTCTTCAGTTTGTCGTGGTCCCCACCTCTTCCTGCTTTATCCAGCCTACGACACATGGCCTAATAGTCCCTGCATCATGCATCGAAATTGGTGAGCATTGCTTCACAGTCTAAGGCTACTGGCCTTAAACTGCTCATGGGGATGAGGTTATGATCCCTCGGAATCTTAGCTAACACCTGTCACCCGAGTTCAATGGTCGAATCCTTACCCACACACAGAAAAGTTTGATTCTCCTACAGAATCTTGTATAAGCCATGACGACTTTGAACTCATGACCCTCCTTCCTCCGTCTCCCAGGTTGTGGCAGGCTTGCATTGCCACGCCCAGCTTAAGCCGTCTGGAGATGAACCCCAGGTTTCATGCATTTTAGGCAAGCACCCCACCATCTGAACTACAGCCCCATCCTTGAGCTTTCTTTTTATTTAACCAACAGTCACAGTGTGTCTAGAATATCAAAGTGAATGTGAAAAAAAAAAGAAACAAAATTCGGAGTGAAAAGATAGAAGCTTGTCTCTAGAAGCTCACAGATTTCTGGGGAGGAAAACTATAATTACAACAGTACCCTTTAAACACACATTCAATTTAGACAAAACATTCTGAGATCTGTTGCCTCGTCTGGTCCCTCCGGAAGCGTAAGTGTGTTGGCTAGTTTTTATGTCAACTTGACACAAGTTAGGGTCATCTGGGAAGAGGCAATCTTAATTGAGAAAATGCCTCCATACGGTTAACTTGCAAACAGGTCTGTAGGGCACTTTCTGGATTTCTGTACATCTCACCCCGGGGAAGAGGTCCTTCCCTGACTTCCTTCGGTGATGGACTTACCTGGATATGAAAGAAAAAACCAGCCTTTTCCTCCCCATGTTGATGTTGGCTATGGGGCTTTTATCACTGTACTGAAAACCCCCTGGAAAACAGCAACTGGCGCCAGAGAGTAGTGAATTCCTGTGTCAGGCCCGATCGTGTGTTTTTGGAAAGTTTAAAGCATCTGAACTTTGGGCTAGAAAAGTCATTGAATCAGAGCTCAATGGGATGTTCTGTGAGACCTGGGAGATGGGAAGAGAGATGCAGATGGTGGCGTCCTAGCTTGTGAAGTCTCAAAGAGAAGTACTGAGAGTCCCTTAAGGACTCTGTTGGAGCTGCTGGATTTTATTGACCGTGTGAGTTTCTTCATTCTTGCACTAAGAAAGTATGGAACTGAGAAACCCTGTCTCGAAAAAAAAAAGAAAGAAAGAAAGTATGGAACTTATTTTTTATTTTATGGAGCCTACAGTCAGAGGCTTGGAATACTGCAGAGAACTGAGGATTTTAGAGAGATGCTGAATGTTTGTGAGATACTGTGGATACTTTAGAGAGATGCTGGATGTTTTTGAGATGCTGTGGATACCTTAGAGAGAAGCTGGATGTTTTTGGGATACTGTGGATACATTAGAGAAAATGCAGATGTTTTAAAGACTTTGAATATTTTAAAAGGGATTGAATTTTGAAAGGTACTTTAGATGTTTTAAAGAGACCAAACTTTTAAAGCATTTGAATTTTTAAAGACTGTGAGATTTTAAAAGTTGGGATGTTTTATATTGTGATATTGTCATTAATATAAGATCTTGGGTATCAGCAGGCAAGGAAAGATTACTGTTTGTCCAGTTGACAAGGGATCAATTGTGCTGACTGGTTTTTATGTCAACTTGACACAAGCTAGGGTCGTCTGGGAAAACAGAATCTAAATTCAGAAAATGCCTCATAGGATTGGTCTGTAGGCAAGTATGTAGGTCATTTTCTTGGTTGATGATTGATGTGGGAGAGCCCAGCTCACTGTGGGTGGTACCACCCCTGGACCTGCAGCCCCCATTGCTATAAGAAAAGAAGATAAGCAAGTCATGAAAAACATGCCTCCTTCACACCTTCTGCTTTAGTTCCTGTCTCCAGGTTCCTTCCTTGAGTTCCTGCCCTGACTCCCTGGGATGAGAGACTTTGAACTGTAAGCTGAAATAAGTCCTCTCTCAACCCAAGTTACTTTGGGTCACGGTGTTTTAACACGGCTATAGAAAACCCAATGAAGACACTAAGAGAGAGCAAACAGAAATATTCCTGTTTCTAGGCTGGGTCTTTGCAGGAAAACAGACTCCGATGGGTGACTGTGTTTGCCCGGGTGAAAGCTGCTGGGTCAAAGTCAAGATTCAAGCTGCAGGTAGTAGCGTATCTTCCCACAGGTTCTTTGCTGACTTACCCAACGAAGTGCTGTCCTCATTAGGAGTCAGCAAATCTGGCCTGCCACTTCTTTTTGTAAATAAAGTTTTATTGGGACACAGCCATGCCACTTATTTTCATATATTTATGGCTGTTTTGTCCTTTAGTGTCATGTTTTGGAGATTGCAGCAGGGAATATATAGCTAATACAAAACCTAAAATGTCTTTATCCATCCCTTAGGAGAACTTTTGCCAATCTTTGGCCTACATGGTAGATGCTTGTTGAGGGTGAGCATGGGGGATGGGGAAAAAGCCACATTGCTGTATGCTCTTCATGAACCAAAGGAAAGGTCAGCAGTCCATGGTGGAAGAAGTTCGTCAGCCCTTGGAACACTGATCAAAAATACAGAGAGCAAACTTGGAGCTTCAGTTAGGTCTTGAAGTTCTGTGTCACAGAATCTATATCATGCAACAAGAAAGAAAAAGTCTTTAAATATTGTGATATTGTGGATATAAATACCACTCTGAGAATTGGACAGAAAGCTGAGCACCAGGAACAGTGCCTAGATTCAAGCCAGGACTGAGGAAGTAGAATCCCCTGGCCAGCCTGGATGTACTTCCTCCTAAAACCCCGAAACGCTGGTGGCTTTCGCACCTGCTCGCACCTAGCATCTCCTGCCAAGGTTTCTGCCTGTCCACCTGATGCAGAGACTGTCAGTTCCATCTTTCCAACCAAGCACCTGAGCTGGGATAACTGTGTGTATTGCTTTTAATTCCCAAAAAAGAAAAAGATCTGAGAGAGATGGTTGTTGTCATTTTCTAAGCAAGAAAACAAGGAGGTCTGGAATTCTATCCGAGTCATTCCTCAAATTCCTTTTTGCTACTGGACGTTGAGTGTCTTGCCTGTGGTTGGAATGTCTGCCCGGCAGGGATTTTGCGCAATTAGTAATTGTTGAGACTGTGGGGTGTTGGTCTAGGAGGAGAGCATGAATATGCACGTGATACAGAATATTATCCAAATATTGGCCAAAGGAAATGACAATGGGCTAAGACTGGGGGCCCTAACAATGGAGGCCACAGATCTGGGATGGTCTCTGTCTTAAACTCTATCCTAGAAGATGGAGCTAAGTCTAAGCAGCCATTCTACCTCTCAGCTGTTTCTGGGGTCCAAGTGATGATCCCCTGGGCCAAGAAACTCACAAAGGCCACTTTGGGCAGCCACCCCTTTCTCCTTTGCTGTGTGTGTACCAGCAGTGACTACGTTCTCTAGAATGCACGTCCTTTACACACCAACGCCCTCAACAGTCCTGTTCTCTTCAGAGTCAGGATGCTTCTTAGAGAGTTGACATAACTTGGCCAAGGTCACAGGGCCAAGAAGAACTGAATCGTGCTCAACCACGGGTGCCTTCTTTTAGGGTACTGTGAACTTGGTTTGTGAGAGAGGTGCTCTCACCGGCCAGGAACTCGCTAAGCAACTAGGTTGGCTAGCTATTGAGCCCAGACCAGTTCTTTACTCCCTAGGATGGGATTTCAGCATAAAGCACCACCCTCACCGCTTTCTCCTGAATTCTAGGGTGGAATTCATGTCTTCATGCTGGCATGACAGGCGGTTTATTGACTGAACCATCCACCCAGCTCCAGAGTGTCATGCGTACTAGCTGGGGTTCTGTTGATAGACTCCTAATGCTTTATGCCTCGATTTCTCCATCTTGCAAATTATTATAAACTGTTTCTCCCGCCTTGCTTGTATCATTTAGGATGATATCAACTGCTTTGGAAAGTGACAAGCTCATAAAACAAAAACATATTTTATTCAAGTCAAATCAAAACTCAGAATATGTTTTGCTGGGCACAAATTATACATCTGAAGCATCATTTTTTAGTTATCCCGTCATCTTTTCCTTTTTTTTCTGAGCTTTGGAATGCTTCTGACTTCCTGGTGCTAATTCCCACTTAAAGGCCATTTAATTGAGAAAAGTCCAAAAAATTCAGCAGCTCAATAAAAATTCCAGTCCATCAAGGACTCTGAGATGAATCTTTCTGGTTTAAGCCATTTTGATCTTTTCCTTCTCCATCCATTAAGCCTATTGGTGAGAACTCCTCAATAATCCCCCTCCTAGTTCTTACTTCTCAGTTTTCCCTTTGAAAAGCCAGGTTTCAACCCCATGGCAAAAATGAAGACCTTGCAGTCCTCCTGCAGTGACGCTCCTGTGCCCAGAAAGACCCTAGGCACTTGTCACATCCCTCCCTGGTATCTTGGAGGACAGGATAATTCTAAGAACATCACTATTTTCCACACAGTAGGCACCTGCTTAGCCGCTGGGGTCTGGTTCTGTCCCCTTCTCCATAAATGCTTAAGAAGGGACTGGAGAGGCTCTGTGGGTAGTGTCGGGTGGGTAAAGTGCTTGCCATGTGAGGACACGAGTTCAAATCCCCAGAAGCCATGTAACATCCAGGCCCAATAGTACATGTCTGTAATCTTACAGGGAACTGGGAGGTGGAGAATTCAGGAGAGCTCACCTGCCAGCTAGCCTGGCAGCGTTCGATAGCAATGTGCTTTAATCCCAGCCCGCAGCAGCTGGATGCAGGAGGATCCACAGCTTTGGAGAGCAAGGCAGTGAGGCCAAAACAAAATAAAGCAAGAAAAAAATGGATAGTAGTCAAACGTCAAGGGGTAGATAAGAAGTTGAATGAGGAGGCAGGTAAGTGGGTGGATCAGGGAGATGGGGAGGAACCGGGTATGTATGAGCAAAGGTGTTGTATGAAATTCTCAAAAGGTTGATTACAATAGATATTTAAAGAAAGCTAAATGAATTTATTTCTATGCCCCGAGAATATAAATGTGCCTGTATATTAAAGCATATAGGCAGATGGCGATATATTTTAAAATAGTAATTAGAATGGGAGAGCGTGTAAGGCAGGAGGTCTCTAGTTCCCTTCAGGTGAAATCCACAACTTTTTCAGCATCAGCAGAGTCCTTTCAGAAAACCTCAGCGAGACTGGGGAGTCAGCTCATCCGTTAAGCGGGCTTGTCGCTCTTACAGAGCCAAGTTCAGCTCCAAGCACCTTAGCTCACAATCACCTCTAACTCCAGCTCCAGAGGATCCCACACCCTCTTCTGCCCTCTGAGGGCACTGTCCACGTGTGCTCATATGCACACGAGCACACTCACGCCCATACAGAGGCCTGTGTGCACATGTCTGAAAATAAATAAACAAATAAATAATCAGTAATCATGGTCCCAACAAAAAGGCAAAAGCCTAGAAAAACAGTGTTCTTCTGTGTGGCCCAATCCTGGTGCCACTCATGTCTCGGTCTGCTTTCTTGAATATAAAACAAGAGGCAGGAAGCATTCATGAGGTACTGAAGCCTTGAAGCAGACTGGAGACTTAGACTTTCTTCTGAGGGGCACAGCAGCCTCTGGTCTGTTGCCCGGCTCTGCTGCTAGGTCTCTGAACTCCAGACGGTTTTAGCTTGGGCTGAGGGACTCATTCCCATCTGGCTGCAAGATCCACACCTCTGCGGGTAACACATTACTCATGGGTCTGTTCTCCTCTCAGCCTTAGCCCTTGCTATCTAGCTGTTCCATCTCCAATTTTTTTTAAAATGGTATGCTTATTCCATAAATATTTCAGATTGAGTTCTGGGTGTTCTGTCTCCTCTGAAGTCCGAAATTGATGTCTCTTGGGGGAATTTGTAACTTGAGCCAGGCCTCCTGGTGCTGAGCTGGCCACCTCCTGACTTGAGGACAGCCAGTCTGTCAGGGGCACACTGTGTGATTACACAGCTCAGGTGCCGTGTGTCTTGCTAGCAAGATCGCGTTTCCCAAGGTGAAGCTTTCCTGAACGTAAGGGCTCAGCAAGCGTGGTGTCTTTATCACCCACAAGCCAGTGCGGTCGAGATGGGGGAGCAGCACACTGGAAGCAGCCAGGACAGCTGTGCTAGCCCTTCCCAGAACGTCTCCTCTCGGCAGCTCACTCCCGTGACCTTTTCCTTCCTCTTAAAATACAAGCTGGAAATATCTTTGTCCTTTCTCATAACTGAAGTCTGCTCTGTTCTTCCTTGGTCTCAGGTCCAAACCCTCCTCCTGGAGACTCCTTCATACGCGCAGTCCAAGGCTAAGGTTGGGAAGATAGCAAACCAGGGATACACCCCATGTATTTTCCCTGTCCCAGGCGACTGAACGTTTGACAAAGTCACATTCATTTTTTTAGGCTAGTTTTGGCTATTTTCTCCCAAAGAAAATGGTCTAGATGAAAGCAAGTTTGGAAATTTCTGAAGGTCCTCCAGAGACTCCATCCTGAAATGGACTTTGGATTCTGTTTCTTATTGTTGTGTTTGTTTCTCTATGTGTGTGTGTGTGCATACACACACGTGTGTGTCTATGTTCATGTGTTCGCATGTAGGATGCGCATGTCTTTGTATGTATGTGCACGGATAGTCTTTCTTAGCCACACTCCTACAGGCCACCTTGTTTGTTTGTTTGTTTGTTTGTTTGTTTTGCTGACCCGGAGCTCTCTGATCCAGCTAAGGCTGCTTGGCCAGTGAGTTCCATACATTCTCAGTCTCTGCCTACCTGGTGCTGGGATCATAGCTGCAGTGCTGGGAGTGTAAATGCAGTGCTGGATTGGAAGTGCAGTGCAGGGACTGTAAGCACAGTGCTGGGATTGGAAGTGCAGTGCTGGATTGGAAGTGCAGGTCACCATCCCTAGTAGGTACTGGGGAATGAACTCGGCTCCTCATGCTTGTGCAGCCCCCTGGCTCTGTTGCTTATACAGAAATAAGAGAGGGAAATGTCATCCTCAAAGCAAGTCTTGGCTCGTTGAGTCCACTCAGAAGAGATGACCTTTCTGTGAGGAGATATAAATAAATTGGGAGGGTTGGCTTTGGAGACCCAGGGAGAGTATATTCTAGAAGACTCAACACTGGCGCTCAAGTAGGAACCTGGCTGTCTTGAGAAACAGGAAGTGGAATACATGTTAAGACGGAAGGATAATGAGAGGGATTGCTGAGCCGCACTCGAGAGGCCTGAGTACACAGAGCTTAGAGGCTGCAGATGGGAACCTGAGGACTGGCTAGAGAACTCCGAGCAGAGGAATGGAGGGCATCTTTTTAGCCTTTGAAAGGCTACATTCCGGATCAGGTCCTATGGAATAAGAAGAAAAATATCACCAGATAGAGGAATGGGAGTAGATAGATATAGACAGGCAGATGATAGGAAGATAGATAGATGATAGATAGATAAGATAGATAATAGATAGATAGATAGATAGATAGATAGATAGATAGATAGATAGATAGATAGATAGAGCGCTCTCTCTCTCTCTCTCTCCTGCTCTCCCTCTCCTTCCCTTTCTTCCTGTCTTAGTTGGGGTTTCTATTGCTGCAGTGAAACACCATGACCAAACATCACATTGGGGAGGAAACGGTTTATTTGGCTCACACTTTCATATCACTGTTCGTCACTGAAGAATGTTGTGTGATGTTTTTGTTCTTTTAGTTTTGGGGTGCCCGCCACCCAGCTCCTGAATACATCACACACGGAGGCTTATTCTTCATTATGAATACCCAGCCTTAACTTGACTTGTTTCTGGCCAACTTGTCTTATCTTAAATTGTCCCAGCCACCTTTTGCCTCTGTGCTTTTGTCTTTCTCTGTTTCTGTACACCTCTCTTTACTCCTTGCTCCATGGCTGGCTGGGCGGAGGAGCCCTGAAGTCCTCCTCTCCTTGTTCTTCTCTTGCTCCCCTTTTTATCCTCCCTGCCTGCCAGCCCCGCCTATCCTTGCTCCTGCCTCGCTACTGGCCGTTCAGCTCTTTATTAGGACCATCAGGTGTTTTAGACAGGCAAAGAATCACAGCTTCACAGAGTTAAACAGATGCAGCACAAACAAAAGTCACACTCCTTACAATAATGTTCCCCAACAGATGGAAGTCAGGGCAGGGACTCAAACAGGGCAGAAACCTGGAGGCAGGAGCTGATGCAGTGGCCATAGAAGGGTGCTACTTACTGGTTTGCTTCCCACAGCTTGTTCAACCTGCTTTCTTATAGAACCCAGAACCACCAACCACTCATAATGGGGTAGGCCCTCCCCCATCAACACTAATTAAGAAAATGCCCCACAGGTTTGCCTACAGCCCGATCTTAGGGAGGCATTTTCTTAGTTGAGGTTTCCTCCTTTCAAATGATGCTAGCTTGTGTCAAGTTGATGTAAAACTCTCCAGCACAGACCCTTCCCTTTTCCTTCCTCCTCATTTTCTCCTTCCCATTCCTAACCTCAGAGTACATTTTAGTCCTTAGAAAGGACTCGGCTATGTATCTATCCACACTCTCTCTTGGTCTCAATTCAGAGAACTTCCCTCAAGACGCAGAAAGTGCTGTGGTTGAGATGCGAGCCTGTCCTGCCCACAGGTTTGTGGTAGTCATTTTTCACCTATATGTAAGACACTGCTTCAAAACACCTGTAAGCTGTACACTCACACACACACACACACACACACACACACACACACACACACACGCACATGCACCTATCAGTGGTGACAGGGTCCCAGGCAGGAGGGGGACAGTGGGAGCCTGGGAATCATCTTGATCCTGAGCAAAGCCCCCGCTGAAGCAATGACGGACGGTCCTGGGATCCCATCTGTCCCTAGAAAAGAGAAGCCACACCGTTTATGAGAGTGCCAGCTTGTTTGGACAGGCCAGTCACACTAACGAGATCAAGTAAGAACTGAAGCCGCTAATGGGATAATTCATCAGATCGCCCATGTCCCCTGCCCCAAAGACTTGTGTAAAATAATGTGAACTGCTGTTTCCCCTTAAATTAGAATGTCACACCCGCTCGCCACTTCATTAGTACGAACTTGTTTTCCCTGAAAAAAAAAAACACATAGTTTATTATAAAGCAGGTTAATGGGCTTCTCCTGCGTGTCTCTCATTTTTAAATGTTTGTTATTTTTATTTTCCAGCCCAAGTGTGACAGCTCCTTCAATTTATTTAGCCACTCCGCTGTTGTTAGTTTTCTGGGGGAGGGGAGGGGAGGGGGCTCTAGGTCTAACCCATTCTTCTCCCCTGTAGGGAGATTTCGTTTGTATTTTAATAAATAAAGCTTGCCTGACGATCAGAAAAGCAAAGCAGCCAAGTCACTAGAGAGTTCTTCTATGAAATCTTCAGACCGGAAGAGTGTGAGTTCCTGTCTCACTCCACCTTATATTCCTCCCTGATGCTGGGATTACAGGCGTGCACCACCACTGCCTGGCCTCTGTGGCTAACTAGTATGGCTGCCGGGTTTAAGGGTGTGTGCCACCACGGCCTGGCCTGTATGGCTGACTGGTATGGCTGCCGGGTTTAAGGGTGTGTGCCACCACGGCCTGGCCTGTATGGCTGACTGGTATGGCTGCCGGGTTTAAGGGTGTGTGCCACCACGGCCTGGCCTGTATGGCTGACTGCTGCGGCTGCTTTGCGTTCTGATCTCCAGGCAAGCTTTGTTTATTAAAATACAAATGAGATAGCGCTACACTTCTCCACCCCATCCCACCCCAGTTTGGCTTTCTTAATTCTCCCAGTCGCTAGCTCATGAGCCAATACCCTCTCACCACACAATACACAGAACCCACCCGAGAAACAGCCGTTAGCCTTTGCCATATCCCAGCAAGCCAGCTCACAAGACTAAAATTTGAATTTCGGCCGCAAGTGGGGACTTGCTGGCAAACGTGTAAGCATGTAACGAGGTGACTACAGTTTGAAGTTTTTATTTCTTGGCTTCATTTGGACACCGGCGGCATCCTCAGGTTCCAGGGAACACTCTTTCCTAAATACGACAGAGCCCATCACAGGATGGTGTGGTTCCCAGCATGATTGTGTCGCTCTACGCTTTAAAACTTTCTCTGAAAAAGTAAAATAAAGAAGGAAAAGAGAAAGAAGCCCCCCAGGCATGTTTTCCCCTCCCAGAGTTTCTGTCTCTGCTTTCCTCACACTGCGGGCCCCTTCCCTGCCAGCACAGGGCAGCTGTAACCGAGCCACCATGCAAAGCCATGCCAAAGACACTGTGTGCAAAAGTGCCTATGTCTCTCCAGCTACACAGGCAGCATTTCCAGATTTTCTCAAGCGCAGTCCCCCGTGAACATTGGTGGCAATGCTTTGCGATTGAGGAGGAGGAACAGGGGTCCTGCAAATGTCAAACCTCGGGAAGCGTTCTGGAGGGCTTCCTGCCAGGGCCAGCTCGGATCTGCAGCAGGGCTGAGGCGCCTCTATCTCCGCACACTGCACTCCTTTTAAGGTTACGAGAATCATAAAAATCGCTCAGGACATCTTGTTCCCTTACCGCCTTCTCTTTTCCCATCCTGATGGCAGCTGTTCAAACTTTTGGGGGGAAGGTGGGTTGATGCTCACGTGACACACTGACTCATTGCTCTGTCTTCTTCACTTTCTTTCTTGTGGGAAGGTGCACACCTGTGTACCAGCGTGTGCGGAGGCCAGGGGTCGACACTGAGGGTCCTCCTCAATCACTCCTGCCTTCTTTTGCGACAGGGTTTCTCCGGTGAACCTGGAGCTTGCCACTACACTGGACTGGCTGCTCAGGGAGCCCCAGGAATCCCGTTGGCTTCACAGCCCCAGAACTGGGATTATGGGCGTCCCCCACCCTACTGGGTCTTCTCGCTTTCAGGCAACGCCTTTACTCACGTCGTCTTCCCCAGCCCCCTCTCTACACTTTTAATCTAAAATTTAAGATTAACAAACTCAGAGACATAGAAACTGGGGGAGGGAAATTAATTACAGCAATGTATGGTTTATACTGAGACCCATTTTTTTAAAAAAAAATACTACAATAAAGCCATTATTTCCCCCAAAAAAATCGCACAGATGTAAGATTATTCCCTTAGATGAATGATATCGGCGGAAGTTGATATGATTTGGATGGGACCCTGGACCTGATTTGCCTCAGCTGAGCTCCATGAATCACCGTGTCACAGACAGGTCATCTAGTGTGTGTCCGAGATTAACCACTGAGGCCCCCTGGGACATCTCATCACTGGGGAGAGGAAGGGGGAAGAGAAGAGGGGATAGGAATGTCACTTCCTTCATTTCTTTTTGTGAGGGAAGGTGTGGTATGGGGTGTGGTCCTGGAAGGAACTACACAGAGGGACCTGTGAAAGATAAGATCAA